>NW_028187001.1:710026-755093 GCF_003343005.1 Rhea americana | reverse complement strand
GGCTCTAATATTGTTAAAAGTGTGGAACAGACAGTTCTTAAGTCAAAACCGAATAATCCCTTATTTATTTGCAAATTTGACTCAACAGGTTTTGTTGGCGTGCATTTTTTGAGGTCAGAAGGGACCTCTGGAGATCATCTAGTTCAACTCTCCTGCTCAAGCATGGTCACCTAGAGCATGTTGCGCATGACAGCATCCAAGCAGGTTTTCAGTATTTCCAGAGAAGCAGACTCCACCACCTCTCTGGGCAACTTGTTCCAGTACTCTGTCACTCTCACAGGAAAGAAGTTCTTCCTTACATTCAGGTGGAACTTCCTGTGTTTCAGTTTGTGCCCACTGTCTCTTTCTGTTGCTTGGCACCACTGAAGAGTTGAGGCCCATCCTCTTGACACTTTCCCTTAAGGTATCTGTAGACAGTGATAAGATCCCCTCTCTGTTCTCTCTTCCCCAGGCTGAARAGGCCCAGCTCTTGCAGCCTTTCTCACAAGAGAGATGCTCCAGTCCCTTAATCATCATTGTAGCCCTATGCTCAACTCCCTCCAGTAGCTCTATGYCTCTCTTGTCCTGAGGAGCCCAAAAYTGGACRTACTGCTCCAGATGAGGCTTCACTAGGGCCAAGTAAGCAACAGGATCTCCCTCAGCCTATTGGAAACACTCTTTCTAGTGCACCCCAGGATACTCTTGGCTTTCTCAACTACCAGGGCACATTGGTGACTCATGGTCAACTTGTCATCCACCAGCACTCCCAGGTCCTTCTCTGCAGAGCTGCTCTCCAGMAGGTCAGYCCCCAGCYTGTAYTGGWRCCTAGGGTTATTYCTCCCTAGGTGCAGGATACTGTGCTTGCCTTTGTTGAACTTCACAAGGTTGCTCTCCGACCAGCTTTCCAGCCTGTCCAGGTCTCTCTTAGTGAGTGCACAGCCCTCTGGTGTATCAGCCACTCCTCCCAGCTTGGGATCACCAGCAAACTTGCTGAGGAAGCACTCTGTCCCTTCATCCAGGTCACTGATGAAGAAGTTGAACAAGACTGGACCCAGGACTGAGCCCTGGGGAACACACTAGCTACAGGTCTCCAACTAGACCGATTCATGACGACGACCCTCTGAGCTCTGCCTTTCAGCCAGTTCTCAATCCACCTCACTGCCCACTCATCTAACCTGCACTTCCTGAKCTTATTTAGAAGGATGTTATGGGAGACAGTGTCAAAAGCCTTGCTGAAGTCGAGGTACACAACATCCACTGCTCTCCCCTCATCTACCCAGCCAGTCACTTAGTCATAGAAGGCTATCAGATTGGTTAAGCAGGATTTCCCCTTGGTGAATCCATGCTGACTACTCCTGATCACCTTCTTCTCCTCCATATGCTTAGAGATGAAGTCCAGGATAAGATGTTCTTTCACCTTTACAGGGATGAAGGTCACATTTGCAGGGATGGAGGTGAGGCTGACTAGCCTGTAGTCTCCTAGGATATGGAACTGTACTTCTTATAGAGATGGCTAAAACTGGTATACAGGATAGCATAAAATTTCCTATGAAAAACTTAAAAAATATTATTACTATAAAATCTCAATCTATGGAGTCAACGTATACAATTTTTAGTTACTAGATTGAATTTATAGATATCTAATGATAATCATGATCCCCACTTTACAACCTAAAACAGTTTAGATTCTGCTCTGAAAAGAAAGGGTATTAAAAAAAGTCAATTTCTCTGCTCATCTCAGCTGAAGAAAATGACATACACAGCTCTGTAGATTTTCATCTTATAAATTTCTCAAGTATCACCTTTTCTCAAGAAATCCTGATTTTAAGTTATTCTCCTTCTTTAGGCAGAAGTATATAAGCTAAAGCAGTAGATAAGCTAAGAATCAGTAAGGATGCAGGACGTCATTGATCTGTTCCTCTAAACAAGCTTCTATAAAAGCAAATCACAAAGAAGATACCTTTAGTAAATTACGGATATGTAAATACATATGTTTCATATGAATATATTAAGCAGATAGAAAATTAGGCATAAGAGAAGAGATACCACAGCATACATCCACTCCTACATCTATAAATATCCAAATGATAAAACTTAGAAAAGACCCCGAACCAGTAAACAAGCTGTTACTTTGTTGTACATCACTARTAAGATGAAGTTCTACTTCTAGAAGCAGTGTCTCATTCTGACTCCATTAACATTAACTGTAGATAATAAAGCTGTACACAAGCTGATGCCTACATCCATGTCTAGCATGGATCACAAACAGGTTTGATAAAGACTTTTTAAAGAGATTACTTTAAAAAAAGGGCAATGTAAATAAAACAAAGATTGTACCTGGTGCACATATGAGAACTAAGATAATCTAGAGAACCTGATACTAACCAGAACTTCCATTACATAACAAAAGTAACTTTTAACTGTAAGATTTTAAATGACATTTAAATATAAGTAAGGAACAGCCTTAGGGGAAAAAATTATATATAAATTTTTTCCTAAGTATCTTGTATATTATACATATAATGCATATATAATATGTAGAATATTTATATATATGTGTGTATGTATATGTAATTTCCAGAAAATAACCCAAAATCCTGATGACAGCACACAACCAGTTAGTCTACTGATAAGCATTGAAGAGGTCTCAAAGCAAGGGAAGTGAAAAAAGAACCTCCAGCAAATAGTTGACCCAGTTCTATCTTCAACTACGATATATCTATAAACAAATCTATCAGGAACAATTTGCCTTTTCAGTCCTCTTAGAAGTGCTGACATATACCACGCGTGAATACCAATGGACATCATCAGAGGATCCCTCTGTCAAGTTTACTAAGTTAAATCAACTAAAATCATCAACTATTTCACTGATCACCTTAATTTTGTAGGTTAAAATCCATCATTTCAGAGCAACCTGTAAGAAGAAAAATGTTTTGAGGCAATTGTTTACTTCCCGAAATAGGTAATAGTATTCCTGTATTAGGATGGAAAATCATGATACTGYCCTGAAGCCTTAGCTCAGGCTACAAAAAACATTCTATATGCTACCATGTTTATTCTACTAAACTACAAACAAACTTCGCATGGTTTAACATTCTTCAGGGGAAAGTAGTTGTATGCATGCCAGGTTACAAAAGATTCAGCTGGTGTAGAAGAATCATCGAACCAAAAGTTAACATACAGTTTCCCTGAACAGTTATGAAATCTTGGGGTCATTTAAAATGAGAAATTTAAGTTCTTTGAACAATTAAGGCTTTAATGAAAACAAGAAGATACTAAATTGCCATTTGGGGGGAAAACATTATTTCATAGGGAGGACAACAGAAAGAAATTTTAACATTTCACATCTATGTGTTTAGAATAAATTTATGAAAGATTATAGTCAAAAAGACAACAAGACATAAGACCCTAGTGAGCATCTAAGCAAACTGTGAAACTTACTTCAGACAGGCAACTAACTCAATTCTATATGTGRCTACAATAAATAATTCTGAAAGCATATTACTGACTCAATATACGACGTAGTGTTATGAAATACAGTTTCTTAGACCTATTTACAAACACCTGGGACATACAGAGTCTCAACAAATTTAAAACCACTGTAAATTACTGTACAAATAGCATATTGCTTTCTGGAGTAGTTTCCAAAACTAGTATAATGCTCTTGATTTCCTTCAAGATTCAGTTTCAGTTAYGTCCAAGGCAAAGAAATCCTACTTTTAAAATAATTGTAATAGCTTTAGATCTAATTKCAATATTGTGAAACATCACCAGTATTACAGATCAGACTGAGCTATGCTATACTGTTCCACCTTAATTTTACGATGGTAAAGAAAATCTAGAAACACGTATAAATTCCCTAGCAGATTTTTTTTGCTCTTCTGAAAAAAGGCTTGGGACCTCATTTGTGCAAGATCAAGCTTGAATGAAGCAGTCTTACATAATACTGGCAGATAGGCCAGGCAGCTGAGAAAAATGGTTGACTTATTCCTAGCTTAAGTATAAACATGATTCTGATACATGCCTACAAGTCAGGAGTCTATCACAGCTGCTTTTAGAAGATGCAGGAAGTGTGTTTTGTCCTCCTGTTTTGTAAAAGAAAGGATACTGATAGTTTTCTCAGTGCAAAGTCCTTGAATTCACTATCAAAAATTGTGGCAAGTAAAATACATCTACTGTAATTTTAAGTAGAATATGTATAGTGGAAATAAGATGGAAAAGAAACAAAATTCTTTTGCCAATACAGTGGACAGATATCACCGGAAACTGTTCCGGATGCCTTGCATTAGTACCTACTTTGCAATACAATGCAATCATTTGGGTGTTATTTCAGATAATGTTTTGTCTATTTACTTTCAAACACAAACTTCGGTTACATTGCTTATAATGTCAAAGTATGTACATCATGTATTCTGTTAATTCATGTGCATGAGTATTTTCATTATATATTTCCCTCTATTCTGGCTCACAATATTCCATCAGCATGCTCAAAACAGATTGTAGTTCACAAGGTGAATTTTGGAACACAGTCATTACAGCTACCAACAAAGCACTAAAAAGTGAAATGGTCAGCCATCCAAGAGATGTCAAAACAAGTCTTCGTATTACAATTAATATAAGGGGTGTAGAGAGGCACGCAGGGACTTAAGAAATGCAGACAATGCACAGGAACAGTATATATGGCATGGAAGATAGAGAGAAACAAAGCTGCCAGCTGGAGGMGATGCTGACTTTTCAGAACATATCACCACCTCAAAGGTCTTAGCACTGCACCTGAGGGCCTGTTAYTGTTACCCTGTTCTTCATCCTTCACTTTCGACTTGCCTTGATTCATCCAAGAATGATGACAATAATGCAAATGTAGTTGTTCAGAAAGAGGCAGTAAGTACACACATAAAAGAGAGCTCAGTCTATTGTGTACTTAACTAACTCCTATGACAATCATTCATGAAAATTCACAAAGCAAGCTAGGGAACAACTGCAATATGTAGTCATTTTGGCTTGGTCACTTATTAAATTGAAAACAGATCTTCAATGTGCTGTACAAGACTTTAAAAAATAAACTTTAATACGTAACAAAGGATCTATGAAACACCTCAGATCATGAGAAACAACCTTACACATCACTAATTTTAACAGTTGCTCACATCATTTAGGTTTAATGGACCACACAGGACCTTGGGAGGAGGAGAAGGGGASTTGGATTAAATATAAATAATCTGAGTTCAGAAAAATTCAGAAAGAAATATAAAAATACTTACTATGTGACTGATTCCAGTTTCAGCCATGTCAAACACAACTGTTAAGGGCTTCCCATGATCTCTCTTGGCATAATGTTCTAACCAAAAAGCTACCAGTTTCTTTTTCTCAAGTTGCTGTTTAGGATCTCTTATATGAAGTTTCACTTTGAACCAAACTTGAGAGGAGAAAAAGAAAAAAAAAAGAAAAAGAAAAAGAAAAAAAAAAGAACAATGCATTCAAATTAACAGCAAACACTATACTGGTAAGAGTAGAGGATGCATTATGAATTTCAAAGTCTCCACTTTCATATTTTACATTTCTACTGGTTTTGCAGCCACTACAAAATAGCTGCAGGTTATCTTTTTCCTTTTCTTGCTTTCATTTTTATTCCAGAACTTTTAAAAATTAAAAAGGCAAAAGGAAAAGAGTAAATATTAGAAAAGGGAAGAAATAGAGTGGAAAATAGTTTTWATGTATTTTATTTAAACATTTCTATTATATCTTACCTAGAATATTACTTATTTCATAATTTGAAATTAAGTTCATGCAGTCCTCAGATGTATCTGGTTCTGTATATATTCCAACTATTGCGATTGTGTTGCCTATTGCTTCCATATTGTCTTTTCTGCTTAAATTTTCTGTATTATTGTAGTTAGTATTTTGAAAAGTTATTCACCTACATATTATTGTGAATTATATAAAAATAAACCTTTCTAAAACAAAATAAAGAAATCCAGACTATAGGCAACATTATATATTGAAAGCCCAAAGCATATTCTTATTTCAGAAGCCCAACTCATATCCTTTGGAATAAGAAATACATCATGTAGGGACAAGACTTTTTATAGAAAGTAAATTTCAAAGTAATTCGCTTTATAAAAAAATCTAAAATTAAATGACTAATTGCACAGTAAAGTGATAAAATAGGTATTTGGAGAAGGGCCACTATGTGTGATTTTTGGTACAACAACAAAATAAATAAGCCCTGAAAACAATTGCAGATACACTCCAACACTTTCATCCCTGAAACTTGAGAAGTTTTACTTAAAATAAGCAAAGTTTCTCAGTCTTTTATTTCCTTATCACAATTACAAACTAATGTTTGCAAGGAACAAAATTCTGGCTTGTGTAAAGCAACAAACTTTTGGAGATGTAACATATTAACTGTGTGCTGTTAAGTTCAAAATTTCAGAAAAATATCCTGTCCAAACACAGGATACTCTTGTAAATAAGTAATAATTCTTGATAAGCTTAAAAAAGTCTTTTTACATGCTGCGATAAGTGTGAAGTACGTGATATCTGGCTCAAGAAACTTACTTCTCAAATGCTGACTAATCAGTAACTCGTAACTACCATTGAGTCTGAATTTGCCTGTCAAGACACATTCTGATCCAAATAACGCAGGAACAAACTCTTAGGGGATAGGAAATTAAAACATTAGCTATGACATCACAGATGTCAGTAATTACATCAGCTACAAGTACTGTCAGTGACAGTAAAATCAAAACTCATTATTCACCCATACAACTTATGCATTCTTGACATGAAATAATGACAGTGTTTTTTAGTCCAATCACACATGCAAGATTTATGTTTTCCTTTTTCAGTTTCTCTGTCCATAACCTCACCAAAATGTATATCCAGTAAATTCATGTGCAACTTTCTCAATGCTATATAAAGTTTTCATCACTCCTGATCCTTGATTACCTACCTTGTTTGRAAACAGCTAAAAAAGAAATTCATGAAGATATCAGCAAGCATTCAGTTCAATCTTTCAGTGATTAAAGAAAAAAGGGAACACTGACAAAGTACAGCCACAGAGTAAGAGCTGCATTTTTCTAGTCACGATTTTATTGCAGTACTAGCATATTACAGTATTTRAAAGGCAGTTACTTCTGTAAAATACTGGATTGTTAATCTATTTCTAGAGGTATGAACTGGTCTTGGCAAACCAAGGAGAAGTAGRAGTTCAGATTTAATATTTTACTTTCTCAACTTTCAAGATCATTGCTTAGAGAATCACAGGTGATTTGTTTAAAAACTCTCATTTAATAGGATTTAAAATTACTCACTTTTATTTGTGAGAAATGTTCCATACCCATATAAGAAAATAGTATTGCCCATCTAGTAYACACTAATAAACTTCAAAGTACTTCAGGGAATATTTACTGTTCCTCTATAAAACTTATTCTTTAATTACTAAAAATTAATCTGACACTCAAGAGTTTTCTCTTAAAATTCCTCAGCTGTCCATACCACACAATGGTATGTGTATGCAATACCATTGCATATGGCAATTGACACACAATGACAAACAGAAATCAAATCTGACAACCTATGAACCACAAGTACATGAGAACATGGTGGGCTGCTAGAAAAGTAATGACAACACACTCCAACACAATCAAGGCTTATTCTAGTTATACACTCATCATAGAAGATGCAAAATAAGGCATTTCAACAGAAAATGTAAAAATTGTATTGATAATTAAGATAAGCATTTATAATTTTTGAGAAGTGCTAATAAGCTTTGCTCATTCCATTTCTGTGATCAAAGACTTACAGACATACTGAAAGTTATCAACTGCTCATCATTTTTGTAAAGGCAGTTACCTATTGGTATTGCTTATTTTTTAAGCATTTATTTTAAGATGGATGTTAAAATGCTAGAAACAAAATATAACATTTTCAGTCATCTATTATTATATGCAACTTACATAATTTATAGCCTTCTTTATCATATCCATGTAGAAAGACAGAACCATTTTCAAATAACCATTTTGGAAGGACAGATTCTGTCAAGTCTGTGGGAGGGAAAAATGATTATTTCAGCAAGTCAACAATCACATTTCAGCTTAATAAGACTCAMTACAAATGCAGAAGTCTCGGAACAAAATACAAAATCTTATCTCTAAAAAATAACTTCTAGGGCATTTTACCAATTAACACAAAGAYTGAGTTCATTTGAAAAACTTTACTGTCTTCTTCCTCTCATGCTATTAAGTAGGATCTACTTAGGAAGAAGTAAGAATAGAAATTTGAGGGAAGAGAAAAYAGTGGAAATGTTTTGTTATATTTCCTCAAATTTCTACAGTCCCTCTTATTTTATCCTTTCTGAAACCAGATTCTAAGGTCTTGGAGATAAAGATCATCTTCAAAACACTTTCAAAACACTTTCACATGTCATAAAAAACGTATCTATTCTGTCCAAGGTCTTAGGCCACTAGAGTAATTGCTGCTATGACAAACTTTTTTTTTACAACATCAGTCTCAAATTTTTAAAAGGATTTTATTCTGGCAAATGTACAGAGACAGAACAAAAGATTCTTCCCCTCCTTCCCTCCTCTCAAACAACCTTACAATAAAAGATAGCAAACAGAGAAATATTACTGGGCAGTAAAAAGAACAGTAGTTCAAATATTTTTTTTTCCAACTGAAAAGTTTTAGTTAGCACGCTGACCTCTGAGAACAAGGTGCTTTATGAAACTGCATATATGGGCTAGCTATAGTGCAATAGGAAAGCGACATGCCTCATCACAATAATTATATAACACGGCTTACCATTAACTGTGTATTCTTTCCTCCACTGAAAACTTTCATCAATCATCTTCAATGTATCATCCACAACATCGTGCCTCCAAATCAGATAATTTTCAACCCATTTATCATCTTGCTGAAGCCTTTCCACATCTCTAGCATCGTATTTATCCGATTTATCTAGTAAATAATTTTATTATTGTAAGAATACAGCACTTATTATGAAAACACAAAAAGATTTGTCAAGCTTCAGCATAGTCATCCACTAAATACATAAGATTCCTTTTGCAGTCTCAAACTTAAGCAAAGCATATGATGAGAAACAGATTAAAAACTCTTATCATCTTATCTACTGTAATGACATTTAGAAACACCATGAAATTATTCTCCCTAGAAAAATATTTTCAGTGTTTCTTATTCAAGGAAAAGACATTACTAATCAAGAAGCTGTGTGCATACAAGAAGTGTAATTTTCTTAGAGACAGATAGGCTTCTATAATTAATGTATAGGTGGGTATATAATCTAAGAATCTGTTTCAGTAAGTGTGTATATAAATAAGCATTAGCAATTCAAGTTTGCATTCTATAAATTGTAGGCATTTGCATGACAGATCATGAAATATTGAAGAACAGATGTAAGAAATGACTATTTTGACTGTGCTTTATGCACCAGCACATTGAACAAAATTAACTGTTCTCTTGAAAAGGATTACCCATTTCACATCTGTTGTAAATTGTTATCTTACTGTATACCAAATACACAATGCTAGAAGACTGCAAAACCCCAAAGCCTCCTCCTCCTTGCTTCAGTAGAAGAACAGATTAACAAACTTTAAAGTACTAATCTTAAGATGAGATAGAAGTTGCAGCTGTTCCATTTTTTTTAAAAAAGGAATCTATCCATTTTTTTTTAAAATAGGAAAGCTTTAAAATACAAATTTCTAAATGGACTTGCTTTTATTGTAGATAGTTCCTAAAATGGCTTTGCAACTCTTTAGATCAGTGCTCCTCTTTCTCTTAAAAACTGAGCCTTATCATTTGAACTATGGGATGTAAATAAACTAAGACCCCAGAAAGAGGCTTCTGAAAACAACAGATGATAAGTATCTCTGCTGACTTCTTAAAAAAGGCAGACAAAGTAGATGTTAATTTCCAACTACTGGAAGGACTGCTGTTCTTTCAGAAGCAATAAACTCAGAATAACTACTTTTATGAACATAATTGAAATAAGTATTTAGAACAGCTACTGGATGAGTTACGTATGCCTATTTCAACTAGGCCTATTAATTGTGAAGACGACACACTTGTGATGAAGAAAAATACACCATTAAGTTTAGTTTTATTGGCCCAGTCTAGGTTTAAAGACATGATATAGTCCATTTTTTTCTTAATTTTTATTCTCAACTTTACATTATAAATTATCAATATAAACCTAAGAACAATATATTAATTTTAAATGCACTCTTTCACCACAAAAAGTGGCACTTTTTATGCATATCTTCACATTCAAGCTCTTCTTGGATACATCATCTTTCCTTTCCTTAAGATTAACCCTCTATTTGTTACTCTGTCCATCAGGCTCCAAATCACTGAAAGCTTGCTCTTGATCTCTTTCTCATCTTCCTCTGATCATTTTCACATACATATCAGACAGCTTCTTCCCTATATTCTGACTAAGCCYAGATATATGAATATTCAGAGCAAGAAAGACTGGAATACTGTTTAACTTCTCTGTGGCTGTGTGTAAGCAACAGATGGAATAAAGTGCAAAGATCTGCGGTATTAAATTTTGTGACATCTCAACTGCCTATCTGAAAATTGATTATTTATTCCCCCAGGGATTTATGATTTGGACAGTTTTGCCTAGGATTAGCAGAAGGCACAGAGAAGGCCAACAACATCTCATTTCAAGGCAGAATCCCCCCTCCCCCCCCAAAAAAATAAAATAAAATAACATTACAGATGAWCTCTGCAGGTCACCTAGTCCTATCACCTGCTCAGAGGAGGGCCAACTTTTAATTTTAAACAAGTTGCTAAAGACTGTGTTTGGTCAAATTTTCAAAATTCCAAGSGCAGAGATTCCACAGCCTCTCTTAATAAACTGTTTCAGACCATGAACACATAGCATTGTTAATTCTTAAAAGTGGTCCCAGAACTTCAGACTATTTTTCTTTGAGCACCTTTCTCTGAAACTGAAGGTTTGTTAAACTGAAACTTCAAAAAAAAAAAAAAAAAAAAAAATACTGCGTGAGCCAAATCTCATACAAAATAAAACGGAACCTTGGCAACATTCAAGAAAAACAACTGGCATCTGAAAAACTGCATGGAGTATAAAAAAATTGCAGTTGTCAAAATCTTATTTATAATAGTGCAACATGCATTCATATCTAACTTATCTTCAAAGATACTGTGAGGCAAAATAATTAAGCCAGCACATCCATAGTTAGCTAAAATAAAAGTACACCACCTATGGCAAACTAGGACTTTGAAAGACCAGCTGAAAACTAAGAGGATAACATTTCATAGTACTTTCTGAAGACTATCTGCTCTCAATATTTGAAAGCAGGACAATCAACAGAATGTCAGATTAGTACCTTTTGTATCTAACAATCATTTAAATAAATTCATATATCATTGTGTGGAACATATCTTAGAATACACATTTATGGGTCACTAGCAAGCCTTCTCAAAATCTGAACACACACAATATTTAAAAAAAAAAATCAAATTTAACTTAATGAATACTTTAAACAAGAAAAAAGGAGAGAGCGTTTTATCCAAACTTCTGTATTGCAATGAAAAGCAAGGTGAATACAAGTGATTACAAAGCTTTATCTCCTCTTCAGTAACTAAGTCTAACAAAATGATATACATAAACCATTTGAACATGTGCTGTTACAGGTAAAGAAAATCAGCTAGTCAAATACCGCTTCCACATGCACTGCACAATACCATTAATTCAACCAAGTAAGCTCGGTAAGCCAGAGAACATCAGAGTTTACTGATTTAACCAATTCTTGCTGCAAAATAAGTAAAATTTACAATAAAATCTACAATGAAAATGTCTACCCTAAAGAACATTTGGGATAAAGGGAGAGGATTAGGAAAAAGATGGAAAAAAATTCCATCTGAATATCTGCTTCTTCCTTTTACTCCTCTTCCTTTTTTCCTGACTAAGTAAGGAGTTCTGTCATTTCTATGGCAACAMTCTGCCCTCTCTATTAACAATTGTATTCCTTATTTGAGAAACTTAAGGTGAAAAGCTATATTTTTTCTCCAGAAATGCTATGACTACTTCCAAGAGGCAGGACCTTGCATCCTACAAAATAGTAACTCTAAAAATAACTTCAGAATCGCACAAAACTAAATGAACTATAAGTCCCACTGTAATACTTCCCCCCCCCCCAGAAGGATTACATTCTTCAATGTACARTGTTTAATTTTCATTGTATTAATCAACAATTTTGTCACTGCCATCTACATTACCAGTAGAACAACACCGCAATGTTGTGTTTTCTTCTGGCATTCATGCTTTAAGAATAATGGAAATTGGAGAAGCTTTAAAAAGAAGATAGAAGAAATATTACAAGACTGGAAAACTGGCAGCATACTTATGATCCACACTAAAACATCCAAGAGAAGTTCAGAATTCACAGTAAGAAGCAGCTCCTCCCTAAGGAGAAAATCTCTCTTCTAGATAGCATTCTACAGAAGAAAAAATTCTCTACAAAGCTAAGAAGTAGGGATAACTACATACCTTTAAATGGGGGGGGGGAAAAAGGTAAATACCTGATTATATTAATAAATCTGAATTAACAACTTAAAGCACATCAAATACTCCATTACACAAAACCTTTACACTTAACTGTTGCCTTTCTGAAAGATACCTCAGCCAAAAACTCTTGGTTGTAATCATAGGGATTACAGTGTATGTCTGTATAATGCAACATGACAGACATAACTATCATAATTGTTCCTCTGGCCTTGAAATCTAATAATAGACTATTATTTACCCATTGACTAATGTTTACTTGTCTCAATGATATCTATAAAATTCTGAGAAATGTTTATCTACTCATGGCTCAAATAACTCTGCTTTCCTCTYCAGACTAGATCTGCTACTCACTAAAAAAAATGAAATCTATTTTAATTGGCTGCTGATTTCTAACACGTTAAACTAAGTACCACACCATTCAGATATATGTTTCCAACTGTGAGAGAAGGAAACCACCAAAACTGAAAACAATGTAAGTTCACCAGCCACACAGGCACAGGGAGGAGGAGAGAAAAAAAATCCCTTCCTTCCTATCCCTTCCCTTCCTCCACATCCCTATACTGAATAACTTCATTTGAAAAGAAAAAATAAAAAGAAAGAAAGAAACATGCAAATATCTATCTCCTTGAGAGGTGGTAAATTTAAACTTTTAGCAAAAGAGTACTCTGTCAATGGTTGAAAAAAGAATACTTTTAATAGAAAGCTCAAGAATCAATATCACAGTTTTCTATGAAAGTATGTTTATTATTCCATTCATACCATTCCATTCCTATCTTCCCTCCAGGATTTCTCAGTCTGAAAACCAAGAATCTGGGAAAATAYATTTTCAGAGCACAAGCAGATAAAACAGGCATGCAAAACATTGCCTTTAGAATTTTCTACAATACTCATATCCACTATTCTCTCTGAGAATGCTCCATATGTCTAAAAATGTATTTGCAAGTGGCCCATTTGGGTAACAGCATGTAGTCTGTCATTGGCTTAAACTAAGTCATGACCAAATTTAATCTTTAAAACTAGTTATATAAAACAGCAGAGCAGGAAACCTCTGCTGCGATATTGTGTCTGAAAATTCAGTTTTCCCAAAATGGAAAGGAAAAGAGGATAAAAATGGGGAGTGACAGGAAATATGGACAAGATAAATACACAAAACAGAAGAAAATAGACTTTTTGAACAGGAAAGAAATTAAAATTTGATTATAAATAATTTCTACTGCAACATTAAAATGGAAAGTAATAACCTCTGCTACAAGCTCATTTTAGAAATTCTCTAAGTAGTGAAAATGTACTGAAGAAAAGACAAGATTGTTTACTAGAAAAAAATGCTAGCACAAGTCAGTACTGGAAAATAATCTTTTGTTCTCATTGCTCCTGTTACCACTCAAATCATTTACATCATCAACTCTCACAAAGAACTCAAACAAATCAAACTGAAATTAGACTCCAAACTGCACAAATAACGTGCTGTCCAGCTCCTAACTAGACCTCATTCATTCGTTCACTGGACTATGAGGAACGTTTAAAGGGCATATTTACAATAATAAAATGCTTTTAACATTTTAATTACTAGGAATAAAAATTCTTCCTAAGCACTGAAGATGTCTTCCAAAATTCAGCTAGAAAATTCACTAAGGAACCAAAAGTCCAAGACCTCAGTTAACATAAAATATTGTTTTGCAGATAAGATCACACACTGGTCAAGTTTTCCTTCTAGTTTGTCTAAGTGACCACACAAGTTCAACAACTTTAGCAAGAAAATTCTCATGCAAATCTGGGGGACATGAGACAATAAGGTTCTCTTGACGATATATTTTCCAAATAGTACCTAATTATGAAAATAGTTGTTTGATTTAGTCGCATAAATGAAACAGCTGTTTAATTCATAAAATAGACATCCAGTGCTTTCAAATGTTGAACATGATTTTTTTTCCATCCTACCCTGAAAGCTCGCAAGACTGTAGTGCATTATTGGGTTATAACTTTGAATTGAGATATTCCAGAACTGGATATAATGTTCCAGATGTGGCAGTTAATATTAGGCTTTCCTAAACCAGTTACATATTAAAATATATTTTCATCTTTTCAGTTTTCATCTAAGCATTGTATTCTGATAATCATTAATTTCAAACAAAATAAGGATTTGAAAGGCCCTTTAAGTTTTCATTTCACAACAAAAATGAACATTACTGCAAGAAAACAACAGCATACGGGACCATTAGCAATTCCTCYTGTATAGAGAGAACCCCCGCAGCTATGAGTTCCACAACATAGTAGAATCATGTCACAAAACACACAGCAAGTCTAAGATCAATCAGAAACACTGCTTTCCTCGTAGGAAAAAGAAAACAGTGGCAGCTGCAGCCCAAGAAATAAAAGTTGCTTGAAAATGTCATATACATCTTAGTACTTGCAGCTTACCTGTAAATGGAGTTTAGGGTCACTTCAGAGAGGACCACAATTCTAAGACCATACCAAACTTTCACAGACAGTATCAGTTTACTTTTCATTATGTATCTTGTAGTGCCATTACTTTTCAAAGCAGACTAAAAATCAGATGACATCAAGCAACATTTTGTAACCTTAAAACACAGAAAGTCATATGTTTGGGGCATCTGTATTATTAAGTAAAGAAATCTCCCTACCCCTTCCAAGTATGAGGAAACATTTTAGTACATTTTAGAACATAAAAGTAAAGGCAGAAGGACTACAATAACACTAAATCCTTGCATTTTGTCCACACTTCAACTAAGTTATTCAACTGACAATAGTCATTTGCTTAAGGCGTTTTCTCAAGGGAGAGATTTAAGAATGTTAACTCAAAGGAATCCTAAATCCCATTTTTCTGAAAAGGCTAAAAGTTCTAAGCCATGACCCCAAAATGGGTTGAGAAAATAACTACACAAAATATTCCAAAAAGTAGAATTACAGTTTACCTTGTAATTGCAACAATGTTTCATTCTTTTAATGGCTATTACCAGTCCTGCAGGGGCTTTGTTACAACTAGAGAAATCTGTGGAATTACAGTACTCTAATGAATAGCTCAGCTGAAAAGGCAATACCCTCCTTTTTTCCAGCTGCAACTATCCCAAAGAAGTTTTAGGCTTTCCAAAGTAATTTTTATGACTGCAGTTCTAGTATAATAGATTACAAATAAGTATGAACCATCTATCAAGGGGAAACATATGCATTATTGAAAATATCAATATCCAAAAACCCTTAAGATGATCCTTCTCTCCAGAAGTTTTAAGATTGCCAAAGACATTTTTACTCATATGGAGATGTCATACAATAAAGTAAGTTCTCTCTTCTCCAAGAYACTATTCCAATAATTTTATCATTACCCCAGAAATATATGTCATCTCTAAGCAGGGACAATGTCAGTTTCTCTGTTAATATCAGTGGGGTAAGCATGCAAGATAAAATTATACCATACACAAGACCCTCCAGAAGTCTGCAAGAGAAGTGCTATATCCAGTCACAAAGAAGTCATAAAAAAGTGGGCAATCCTTGTGTAAAAGCAGTAACTAAGTCTCAATAATTCTGATCAGAAAAATCAAAACAAAGCACAAGTTCACAGAATTGAGGCTTATATTAAAGGAGGTACATGGAATTCCTACACYGAACTTCTGAGTCTTCATTTGCATTAAAAGTTAGATGGCAATATGATTTTAACAGAACACCTTTAGGCTTTCATAATAAAACTTATTCCTTTACGATGCAGTTGTTAACGCATTCTACTACTGTCTCTCTTCCTACATCAAGAAATGCAAATCAATCCTGAATTGAAAGGAAACCCTTCTAAGCTTCCCTAAGCATTCCCCTTCCTTTACGCAACCCCAGTATATCCCATCCTTCATTTACAGGTTTAAAATAATCTGTACTTAAGAGCTGAATTAGACACATAGTATGATTTTAATTGAGGCATGAATTTATAGTGCAAGTTACTCCAGAAAAGCAACTCCTTTCCTAGACAAACCGGTTAGGGCTAAGATTTTTTTTTTTCCCCCTCTCCTTCAATGCCCCAAAAGCACTGAGCACAGCAATGCCCCGGCCCCAGAGAGACAGCAACCATTAGTCAAAAAGACCGAAAACCTTTTGACCCGAGACTCCTTGCCACTCAGAGATCAACCCAAAAGAGAGCAGCAAGAGCCAGCAGAAGGAACACCGTGCCCTGCATGTCATCCCTGCCGGGTAGCTCCGGCCACCTGAGGAAAACGCGGAAACACTCACCCACCCGGCTGGGAAGGAGAAGAGGCAGCCCCCTGCGACAAGAGATCTGGGGCATGCGTCAGAGGCCGCGCACAGGGCGCCGAGCGCACCCCCAGCCCCACCACCGGGGCACTCACCTGGCAGGTACTCCGCCTCGAAACGCCGCCTCGTCTCGCTTATCAGCGCGGCCTTGTCCTGGCGCTGCCGAGGGGAAACAAGAAACGGGGAAGGACATGAAAGGCAGGGAAAAGGCAGAGCCCCGAGCCGGCCCCCTCCGCCGCAGCCCTGCCTGCCCCCCTGCGCCGCTCAACGGCCGCCGGCAACAGCCCGCGCGCGGGGGCCGCTGGGGGGGGGGAGGGGAGAGGAGGGGGGGACCTGCGCGCGCGCGGCCACTCACGTCAGCCATGGCCCGGCCGAGGCGCCCGCAGCCGCCGCGGAACCCGCGCGCGCGCGCGGTGGAAGGAGCAGGGGGAGAAATGAGGACGGAGCCGGCGCGTGACCCCAGGAAGGGGCACGAGGCGGGCGGGGCCTGCGAGCGGCCCGCACCGCCCAGCGCGAGCGCAGCGCCGCCGCCGCCGCTTGGGCGCGGCCACCGGCCGGGCGGGAGCCCCGCCCCTAGCCCCGCCCCTTGCTCCGTGCCGGGCTCTGGGCCCCGCCCCCGCTTCCTCTCCCGTCATGCCGTGCGTGGCGGGAGTTTCGGAGCGGTGGCGCGCTTCGCCCCGCCCCTCACTCCCCTCCGCCACCCAAAGCTGCGACGGCCCCGACCCGGCCCGGCCCGGGCAGGGCGCCAGCGGGGGACGAGCGGTGCCGGAGGCCGCGCCGGCGCAGCCCTGCGGCCGCCGCTGGTGCGGGACCGCTTCGGCGGCGGTGGGGAGAGCGGTGAGGCCTGGCGAAGGCTGCGGGCGCGGCCGCCGCCGCCGCCGCCGCCGCCGCCGGGGAGCGGAGTCTCCGGAGACCCGCGTGTGGTTAGTGGGCGGCAATTTATTTCGTCTCTGTTTCGGTTCATAATATGCTACGTAGCTTTTGACAGGCGGTGAGTTAACGTTTTGGTAAGTAAATATCGGAAGGCACTTTTGAAACGCGCTTAGGTTCTCTGCATCTCTCCTGGCAAAGTTGCTTGATTTCGCTGTAATCCTGTAGCTCTGCAAAGCTAWCCGCTTACTAGCTTCCTGTTCCCTAAGTTAGGCTTTGGAATTGCTTTGCAATGTGTAGCTTTCCTTGTTCTTAAGCATCGATCRACTCAGTTCTAAAACAATTTAATTCTGTTACTGTTTGTTTTTGTAGCAAAAGGTGTCCAACTAGATTAACGTTTCAACAGAGAAATCTTCCTGACCGGAAAAAAAAAGAAAAGAAAAGAAAAAAGAAAGAAATGGAGAGGCATATTGTTTCCTTGTAGAGGAACAGGAACAGGCATAAAGATAAAAAAAAGATGCCTYTGGGTGAGGAAGAACAAGTCTTGTCCTACAATGGAGAAGTCCTCATTTTTCAGCTGTCAAAACCAAAGCATGTGGAAGGAGCAGCTGGTAAGGTAACAAAGTTATCTGTCAGAAGAATGGTCTTTGACAGAGACACTAAATTGTTCACTCAAAAATCTTCTGGACTATTCAGCATGCATGGCAATCACATAGAAATTGAAATGGTTTGTTGTAGCTGTACAACAGATTCCAGATCAGGAATTATTCTGCCCTGCATTTTGATGAAAAAGAAAAAACGGAAAAATGTTCTCAAATATCTCTTGTTGTTGCTTCACAGCTCCAATCAGTTTGAACAGTCCTTTCATTTTAAATTGGATTATGAGCTGAAAGAAGACATCAGTTTGTTTACTGGTCCTTCAGTCTTGTGGAGGCACGCTAACAAGCTATTCTACATCTCTTCCGAGGCCCGCGTGATTCTGAGTGCTCCTGTTCAGCTTTCTTCCATTGTGTGGGCAGGTGAAATTGCAAACGAAGGCGTTGTTGTCTTAGGAATAAGAACCGCTTGCTTGCCAGAAAGCGAAGATGAGGAAGAGTTTTCGACTTCAGACGRAGCTATCTGGGGTAGTGAGTTCTTTGGATATGCAATTGAAACACAGAAACTGATACCTGGCACGTGCTTTATGCCTCATGCTTACAGTAGAGTGGTGTCTTCTGTCTGCGTCTGCAAGAAAGAGGTATTGAAAAAACAACTCCGAATATCAGTTGTTGCTATCACTCATAAGAATCAACTTATTTGGTTCCAAGATGGTCTCCCTAAAGGTGTTTGTGAGCTTCCATATGAGAAACCCTGCTCAATAAAAACAGCTGTAACCAGTAGCAGTGACTTGCTGTTTATTGTTTCTTTTGCTTCTGGAAATACTTGTACTATATGGAGAGACAGCTTCCAGGTATTTATGACCTTAAGCAACTTCCTTTTACTACTGTAAAATAATTGTATTTCATCTTTTTTATATATTGTCTTATCTGAAGCTTCTGCATGTGAAAAGCTACATTTTTAAGTTCTATAGCTTTTTAAGTTTTTTCTGTTAAAACCACCTGTATAATGTATCTAATTGTTTCGTTTTTATTGCTTTCCCATATATCTGAAAATGAATTCTGAATTATAGTATTTAAAAATTCAGTTTCTGAATCTAAGTCAAAATTTTTGTTMTTAATACAAAACTTATTTTGGGCAAGAACTTACAGCTCTAAGGTGGTTATGAGTGTGCTTAAAATAATGAGGAGAAACAAAAGTCACTACTAAATTTTTTTCTAATACTCTGTCAAGAAAGATTATGTAACTCTGGAAATTAAAAACTTTATCCTATTTAATCCTCAAGACTTTTTGTCTGATAWACAATTTCAGTTTTGCTTCTCAATTATATTTAGGTGCAATACACTGGAGAAATTTATGAATGTTAAAAGYATGATGTCTTTAGCTGATCTCAGAATGTTAAGAGTTTTAGATAAATTTTACAGGATCCAACTATGCATCTGTTAGAATACACTGAAAAATTGCATTCTCTGTAATCTGGAARATGAGCTTTAAAGAGCTGATTTAAGTGAATAGGTGAACTTTAARCAGCTAATGTGTCCAGAGTTACACAGGCTATAATTGACAGAGTTAGGATCAGAGCTTGMAACTCTCCAAAATACTGTATTCCAGACACTTAAGAGTAACTCTGTCTCAGATGAGCAAGTTGCACCAAAACTAAGTCTCAGATTCAAAATTCATTTAAATATTTTAATACTTCTTCTACTGTAGGTTGCTTCCAAATGGCAAAAAGTGAAGTCTATTCTTGTAGATGATTTTGTTGGCTCTGGAAATGAGCAAATGTTACTGCTTTTCAAGGATGACTCCAATACAGATGTGTTAAGTACATTCAGAATAACAGATTTGAGAGAAATCAACTATGCGGTAAGTTCAGCTTGTCTTTTCCGAGCTATTCAATCTGTGCTTTTTAAATTAAAAAACTTAAGATTCCTTAAAGTATGTGCACAAAGTGAATTGAATGTGTGTCCTGAAATGCCCTGAAATTTTAATACAATACCCCTTTTTTAAAATGTGAGATTGGGAGATAAAAGTGTAATCTGAAGAGATTATTCTACTTTCTTGATAACATCAGTGTTCTTGTGGGAAATTAAAATAATGCTATTGAAAATGATTCTCATATGTAAGAGGTTTGCTACAATACTTCCATTTTGGCTAAAATTTCCTAATTAAGATGATAGTCTACATGAAATATCTTCTCATAACTGGATCTTTCTATTATGTAATATCAATCTCTAATTGCTTTCAAAGATAGTATTTTACCTTCAGATTGCATATTGTGATTACTGTTAAAGTAATTTATCTTTTTTAGAGTGATATTAATTACAAAGATGATGTTCCTACTGCAGAAGGATTGCAAGAGAATGGTTTGCTTACGGTCCAAGCCCTTGAAACAAGATTACAGGTTTGTACTGAMTAGTTCTAACTCCATGTTTCCTTTGGATTACTTTTCTATACCATTACATTATCTAAAAAGTTAGTTTAACAAYTCTGTTTTTATTGGAGAGGTGAGTCAAGGAGAAATCAACATTATTAAGTATCCATTCTTGAATCAGGGATAGGCTGTTTCAGTACAAATATGTTTGAATCAGAAGGGTCTGATTTATATTTTAATTAAAATTTTGACACAATGCAGAAGCCATTCCATCAAGCTTCATAACAGCTGTTTTACTCATAGACACTTAAATACCAATTTAGTAATATCRGATTGTTTACTTCTTTTGCTCCAGATTCTTTATTTCAAGATAGCGTAGTGCCAGGTTCCCAATGAGTGAGTTAATCCTGRAAGAAAAAAGGGAGTTATGGTGTGCTTCCTTGTCCGTGGACTTCAGTGAAGTTGGCTTTTACTTTGGCTGATGTTTTTCCTCCTTTTGCTCTCTGTTTTGTTAGAACAATTTTGCAAAGTAGAGTTARTAAAGCTAAAAAGTATCCATTTTTAATTAGCCTAATTTATAAAACAATCTTGCGGGAACTTGTTAGACTCTAAATAATGAGTAGGACTATACCTTTGCCTCCTACTGAAACTTGGGGGTGGAACTTTCCTTCTGCCTTTTATGCTGTTAGCAAACAGCCGGCATACTCGCTAAAATGTTCCAATGCAGTATTGTGCCTGGTCACCCATGTCTGCACTGTGGAAATAACTGACCAGATAGGAAAATTGTAAGAAAAAGCTTTGGGAAATATAGCGAGTCTCAAATTAAGTCAACGCTGTGAGGCTGTTAGTTTGCAAAGACCACTCTAGATATGAGATAAGAGATAATTGTTCCCTTCGTTTCAGAACTGGTGAAAACTTATGTAGTGTACAATGTCAATTTGTTCTCCAGCCTTTAAAAAGAAAGTAAATTAAATGGCAAAAGTTTAGTTTAGAACTGAARGAAAAGGAGCAGTATGACCTATTAGGAAAAGACTGAAAAAGGAAGATTTTCTTGTTTCTTCTGACCAGAAGACACAGCTAGAAAGATTTTATAAATCTTCCAAAAGATAAAAACTGTTGTTTGGAGGATACTGAATAATAGCTTTTCTTGTTTTCTGAAGTGCAGAATAAAGTAGAAATTGACTTAATTTTGATGACATCTTGAGGTCTCTTCCAAACCTACATCTATRGAGTTCTTCAGTTTGGAAATTAGTCCTACTGGCTTTTACATACAAAAGTGCAAGTTTSCTTCAGGATGCATCGCTTTCTGTTTCTTTTTGAGTAGTCTCTAAATTTAAATTTGACTTCTTTTCTATTATGCTCTTTCCTTGTTCACTACATCACTTTCTTTTTCAAAACAGAACCTAGTTTCCCTCTCCCTCTCCCTCATTTGTTGCTCCTTCCACGTTTGTCATGAACATTGTCTGCAATTGTTTGCCCTGGCGTTGGCTGCCAGGAGTTTTGTGTAAGTTGTCCTTTCTCTATGTTCTTCTCTTTAGACACCAGTTGCCTTTTACTTGTTGAATTTTGTGAATCTGTGCCAGAATCAAATGAACAGCCTAAGTATATCCTATGCTTTCTGCTGGTTCTGGTGGAAACAAGCTGCTCTCTGGAGATTTTGCCTGTCTTCTGATGATAAATTCTTCCTGACAGTGGCACAGAGTCCTTCATAAGACCGGTGGAGTGTGTGTGTTTATTTTTTAAAAAAATCTTATTGTTTCTTTCCCAGCGYTCTGTTAGATCACTAATTTTCAAAGCCATGTATGAGGGCTATATGCAAGTTAAAAATCTAATGTTTTTTCCGATGCTGTAAATCCTTGATATTGCCCTGGTAATGAATTTGGAAATAGACATGAAATATATATTTAACCTTCATTTGCTTCTTTAAGATCTTCATTTTTCTATGCTTCCCTGAATAGTAAAGCATTCTTGATTATTGTCATCTGATGTATAACTGTAGTTCAAGGGTGTTTGCTTTGGTGCAATAATGCATGGATCCTGCTTAGCCTGGCAATTTCCAAAGGTTATTTAACCTTGAATTGTTTCTCTTGATAATTATCACCAAAGCTCAGAAATTTCCAGAAATTTGTGATCAAATCATGCTGTGACAGTTTCTGTTATCTCCTGTTCTAAAGCCCCTTGCCTAAAAAAAAAAAAAAAAAAAAAAAAAAAAGCAAATGCGGCCGCTTTTCATACTTCTGTTGCTTATGCTTAAGTATTTCACGTATTTCGGCAGTTTTCAGTCATATCAGAGCTTGGGCTGGACTGCCTTGGGGTCTGCTGCATATAAGTAGGCTGTATTTAAGTTGTATGCATTAATATGTCCAAGCTGCATCTTGCAAACAGTGAAATAGTAAAAGCTGTCAGTTTGTGTATTTTTCATACTATTCTAAGTTTATCTTGTCTACAGCCTTTTGGGCTGGAATCTAGCCTGTTCTCCTCTAAAGTTTTTCCTTTAACACTCACTATWGTAACTTGCTGTAGTAACTTACTAAAGACGACTTTCTTCAGCAGAGTAGTGCGGCTRTGCTGTAACAGTTGTGGTCAGAGGGTTTCTGCTGGTTCCTGTTGACTGTTCTGGCAGTAATCCAGATAACACAAGTCAGTAGTGTCTTTTCACACCTCGCCCTTGGCTGTTTAACACTTTCTTAAGGGTTATAATGCCAAGTTCTTTCAACTAGGATTAAATGGTTCCCTTCCTCTTTGGTTTGTTTGTTCTGAGGCAGGTATATTAATAATGGTGTTGACTTGGTGGGGGGAAGACATTTAAGAAAGGTTTTGTACATTTGAATTTATTTTATTACCTTTTTAGTCTTAAGTATTTTTCCACCCTTGTTTTGGATTGGATCATTTTCTTTTTGTCTTTTTTTTTTTTTCATAAGGAATTTTAGCTGCTTGAAAACCACAGAACTAGTTATTTACCATAACAGCAGCTTCAGTGTTTCCCTCTGATATTTTTGGCTGCTTTTCCATTTTGCCTTTGGTTTCCCCAATATTTTGTTAGTCTCGTCATTCATGAATCTTCCTTTCCATTTGTTTTCCCTTGCTAAGGTGCCACAGTTCTTCGTGTTTTAGCTTTGTCTATACTGATATTTATTTATTTATGAATATTGCAACTTGAATGTATTCTGTATTAAAACACTGACTGTTTTATAACTGTTCTACTTACTACTAAGCCTCTGACTTAATATGCTTTGCTTTTGACAGTGAGTCATCTGTTCCACTGTTCATGATGGATTTTCTTACAGTGCTCTTGTTTGGTTCTCTACAGCGATATTTTTATGTTAATGTTTATTTTCTGTTTTGAGGTGATCTAGTTTTACTTTCTTAGCTTTACAACGTAACGATCATGACTTCTGCTGATACTTGTTGCTCAGTACCTCTTAGTATGTGGCATGCAGAGACCTGAAATGAATATCCTGAGACAGTTTCTGAGGGGTGGGGAGGGGGGAAAAAGTGTTGTTCAGTCTTGGTTTTGTCATATGCTTTTCAGGTCTTTTTCCTGTATTGTCTTTTGGGGGGGAGAAAAGGCTCTCAAAAGTCATATTGGTCAGCAAGCATAGCTCTGTGAACRTTTGGCCATTCTAGATTGTTTCTTAGTCTGTGCTTCCTCAATTTTTTTTTTTTTTTTCTGTTTCTTGATTATATACTCAGGAGTTATTCACCAGTRGAGGTAATGTATTCTGATGACTGTGCTTGGGAAAAAGCTGTAGAAACAACTTTGTTCTCTTTTTCTTTTTCTTCTTCCCCCTACCTCCCTCCCCAAGTCTGGCACTGCAACACTGCTTGGAATTTGGTTTCGAGAATGAGTGGTTTGAGAGGTAGAAGGCTTTAACAGAATTTATCTTGATGAGCGCTATTCACTCTAAATGCCCTTTTGCTGTTATAGCCTGAGCAGATGGCATCATTTCTCTTACATTAAGTGCTTTTTATTAAGGCCTGCCAGTTGCTTCTGATTGATCCAGAGTTTTTTTTTCCCCCAACTTTAAAAGTTGGTTTTGCATTCCAATGACCAACCTTTTTTTTTTTTGCTGTCGCCTTAGACTTTTCAGAATTTTGATTTCCAGAAAATAGCTTTTCAGGAGCTTTCTTAAAGTCCTGATGGAACTGACATGCATTTATTTACTTTGAAGTGACCTACATGTATGTCTGGCTGTAAAACTCAAATCTTCAGAACACTTGCTTAACCTATAATCAGTACAAATATAGAGAAGAAATCTAAACTGATATACGGAAAGCAGGAAGCAGTAATAAAAGATTTGAAAATATATATGTAACTTTGAGAAAATATATATTAGAAGTCTGTCATAAATTCAAGATTTAAAACTGAGGGTCCAAGACTTAGATGCATATTTTGGTCACAAAGTAATCTACCACATTTTCAGAAGTGTTACTCTTAAGTAACACTTAAGAGGGAAGGAACGCCAGGACCTTGGCCTGTGATACTTGCATAAAATGGAAAGCTGAAAGATATGATTCAACATGAATTTATGATTACAGTAGACGAAAACATAAAGTCTAATGGTTGTTTTATCTTTTACAGGCTGGTTACACCTCTATTCGAGAGATGCAGTACCATTTAAGGCTCAAAAAGAAAGTTATTCTTGAATCTTGCAGAGCATTAATAGATCTGGTTCAAGAAAGAAGCCATATTCTACCAACTGCAAAAAAGGTAAAATGTAGAAGAGAGTACAGATGATAAAGAGATCACTTCTGAATTACACTGAGATATTTTTAGATGATGCTAACCCTCAACTGCTTGTTATTATCAAAACTCATTAATCTACTTCAAATAAAATCTGATTCATTACTCTAGCCTGCCAATGAATGTAGATAACAGCAACCTTAATTCTCTTAGCTTGAGGCTGATTTKCACAGTACCTCCTGAGGACTGAACCATAGAAGGAGTAATCTCTAACAGAGTGACAAACAATAGGGGGATTGTACAGTTTTTATTGGTACAGCCGCCTGCAAGTTGTWTATCTGTCTGTGGTATAACACATTACAAAAAACGAACTGTGATGTATCTGTGTAAACAAAATTGATTTATAATAGAGGCAGAGTGAACTGTGGGCTGAGAAAGTAATAGAGTTCAGGAAAATGTTATCTCAACTGGTTGCTGTAAATAAGCATCCAAATTTACTTCAAATGGAGGTGGTTTTCCTTTTAGTTTGTGTTGTGGTCCTTTTCACGTTAACCAAGTTTAGACAGCAAAATCTACCAAGCACTTAACCCCACTATTTAAAATAGCTTCGAATACCTTAAATTTGTTTTGGATAATCAATTTTATRACAAATCGGGATTTGTACTTATCAAGCTTATAAGGAGAGAATGAGTTGCACTTGTCACAATATCATGTACTTTGAGGAAAAAATGCAATTATATTTTGTAGACCACTTTCAAAGAATAAACTTGTTCATATGGATTTCTTTTTATGTATCTTAAAAGCATTTCCTATAATCATTTTGTGGTAAAATATGAATGTGGTATAAAAAGAAATCATATCTGCACTTAATTTATCTAAACAAACATCCTTCTATAAGGAAGGTCTTGTCTCTCTCTGGGATGATACAGAAAATCCTCTTCATTCTCTGAATAAAGAAGCATCGCTGACATCTAAGGTTCCAGAACACTTCATAGAAAGATTGTGGCAACGTATTGTGGGTGACAGATTAATAGTTGGATTAAAACTGACTGAACCATTTAACCTGTAAGTATATAAACTTATCTAGTAATTTCACTGAGTAGTTTTATAGAAATTTGATTTGCAGGGTAAGCCCTGAAGTAACAGGAGTGGAGTTTCTCGCTTGAACTTCTATATATAGTGTTTGAAGTGCGTCTTTTGCCAGTATTGTTGCTGCTCCTTGCCTCTCTCAATCTTTGTGCAAGAAATGGATTATATAGCCAAAAAACAGTTGTGTCAGTATAACCACATCTTTACTGGAGATTTTTTTTTTTTTTTTTTATGATGAAGTTTTCTGTGACAAAAATCATGCTTCTTTACTGTCCAGGTTGACATAGCTGTGCTGACATCGATATGTGGTATAGATACAGCTCTATTTTAACTATAATGTTCCTGTTGCTTTTGTGTTAACTTCTTGCTATTCCTAAACAGAGAATGATTTGCTTAAAGRAGAATGTAGAAGAAAACATTTTAAATTCTCTGATCAACTTGATAAATATTCTGCTTTTGAACTGAGCTATACTACAGTCAGGTATCCAATCAAATAAAGTATTTGCTAAGCTTATGTATTATGTAGATCAAGTGGAACGTGTGCACACGTTGCTCAAAGCTAGTCTTTAAAATGATTTGTTTGTTCATGTTAATTGCTCGGTTCCAGTAGCGACTACTGTTAAGAGCAGATAATGTTCAGCTTATTTCATTTCCCCCGTTAAGGATAGAGAAGGGAGGGGGCTAACTTGGGAAGCAGTTTGAAAAGAGACAAGATTACCTGAAAGAAAAACTTGAGAAGTGCACTGCAGGTAAAATTTGTTGGRGTTGGAACTTACCTTTTGACCTGTATTCCCACGAGCAGTGTAGCTGCGGCTGCGTAGGGTAGGCTTGAAGAGTGTTGATGCTGCTGAAAGTCCCTCGAGGGGCTGTGAGGGAGCTGACCTATTAGGCCCTTCAGCCATTCTGCTGCAGCTGTGGGCATATTATTTCTCAACTGCCAGACCGCAATAACTTTACAAGAAAGTTGACCTCATCTGCTTGAAAGCTTCCGCTAAGAGCCACAGAGGCAAGCAATTGTTTTTGCCTTTCCAGTGTTCATTTTTTTTTTTTTAGCTGAGATGACTTTTTTAATGAAATACCTAATTCTTATATAGCCCCAGAAATGCTCAGAAGATTTAGAACTGCTCTTTGAAAAACAGCAGCAATATTGCACAGCTGAGAAAAGATCTGTGAGGATGAAGTCATTTGTCAAAGGTTACCTGGGAGGCTGGCAGCAAAACATAGGTTTTCTGGCCTTCAGTTCCTATACAACAGCCTGTGGTTTTGGGGGAAGGGACTCTCCTTCTTTCCACTACTAACACTTCACATGTCTCTATGTGTATATATGTGTGTGCACTTCATACTAAGGCAAGATTGCGTGGACATACTCAATTGTATTGTTAGCTGGTGACATTTCTCTCCAAAGAAAAGAATTAGACATTTGTAAGGCTTTCAAATGTCAGTGACATCCTGAGACTGAATTGACTGGTAGAATAAAATGTTCACTGAAGCAGTAATAGTAGGATTTCTTGAAAGAGCCCCATGTTCACTGAATAAAGTGCTTCATACATTTCAAGAAATTACTGCACCTTTAAGGTAATAGTATTTTAAATCTTTTTACTCTACATGCAGTTTTTGTTGAATATCTATAGATCAATAAAGAATATCAGAAGAGCTGTGTCCTTTTAGGCCTCAAAGGTGGCAAAATTGCTACTTTTTTAATTAAAAGAATATTAACTCTTCAGAAATAGGTTACAAATGTCACAGAGCATCTTTATGTGTTATGTGGAATTTGCAATATTTTTGACTCACAAACTTTATTGTCTTTCAACTGAAATTAGGTATCTAACYCCTAGAAGCCCTTAGAAAATTCAGTCTGTATTTTGAAAATCCTAATACCGTGCTTGGATGAAAGAGTTATTTAAAGTACTTTTATTCTTTTGCACAGTCTATGAATTAACGTGGAATGATATTTGTTTTTATGGAAGTATTAAATGTTTGTATGTGTCTGCAAAGTTATTTGTCAGATGGCAAAATATGAACTGGGAGTCCAATAATCCTRTATGGATTTTCACAGGTTGCTGAGTGATGTCAGTTTATCCTTAGTAATGGATCAAGACTTCGCTTTGATTTCTCCAATTATTGAGTGTCAGAATAAAATCGTTACACTGAACAAAGCCTTTTCAGCATTGGCTATCTCTTCATGTCAAATTGAACCACCTCCAAAAAAGTTGAAATTGGACTTTTATAGCAAGAATGATCTGAAAAATGAGCTTCATAAGAGAAGTTTGAAGATTCAGTTGGATGGAGCGAAAACAGTCATTGCTGTTACCAGCCTTTCACCATTGCTGGCATTTCATMGTGTACATTGCACAGTTCTGCTACATGCGAAGAAACAAAAACATCAGAGTGATGGTACACAGAAGAGCAAAAAGATTACTTTAGTATGTGGGAAAATTCTGTTAAGTCTGGAAGATATTTCACATGGAAAATATTCGGTAAAGATGTTAARGGATAATAGTTACTGTACAGGTAAATGTGTTAATGCAATTCAAATTTAYAGAAATATGGTTAGTTATTATTTTTATCCTATATCGTACTAAGCTAAGTCTTCTGTGCTGTAATCTTATCTGTTGTTTTGAACACAATCTGGATAAACATTTTGTGGACTAACAKCTGGGTAAAATACAAGAGAATAGGAAAAACTTTCAAAACAGAAAAATTAAGTGAGTTACTTTAAAGTTTTGTCTGCTATGAATTTTAATTTTTCTTCTATTATTGCTTTAACATTGGATAAAGCCAACATGTCATCTTAGTATCGTAGTAGGCTATTAATAGTTTCCTTCCGGCAAGGCAACGTTTATCTTTAGAGCTCTTTATATAGGTGGGGTCTATGTTAATTAGCTAGCTATTTTGCTCAACAGAAGTAGATGCAGGAATTTAGGTGGGAAAATTCCCAAAGGACTGAATGCTGARGTGTAGACTCTTGAAGTAAAACCAAGAATGTGAACCAAAAATCTAATCTGGTTTGTTATATACTTAGGCAAAACGTATATTTTACTTCACTTTCTTGCAGGTTCCTTGGAAGATATCCTTGCTGTCCTTGCAGTATCTATCAGATTCTCCTTTCAGATTGTGTCTTCTGATTGCACATTGACTCCAGTAAATTCATGGTTACTAGGAGAAATGGAGTGCACACCATTTAAGGAATGCCGTGACAATCTGTTCTGTCATAAAGTGGGAAATCTGCATGGTACAGTTCTTAACTGGACCCTGAAAACTCCATTTGAAGGAATTCTAACCCTATTTTGCAGGTAGAGTTGGTCAAAAAGTATAGCGTTTATTTCTTTTGTATGAACTTCTTAATCTTTATACTAGTTTTTAGTGKTATTTTTATTAACCAATACCCAAGTAGAATTAATTTCAAATCAAAACTGTCAGACCTAACTGAATTGAATTGTTTAATTTTGCCTATTGAATTGAGGCAAACATTGAAYTGAGGATCATTCTAGTTTTTCTAAATGGGTTCTTGGTACTATTGCATCATAATTTTGTGTTCATTAATTGTATGATAATTTATAATTTTTCTTTAACATATGTTGATTTAAAAAATGTATCTATATMTATTTTAGGGGATGTTCAAAAAGCAAGATCACACAAAATTTAAATCTAATCCTTTTTCATAAAGAAATGAAATGAWTTTTTTTCATGTAATTTAGTAACACTACCTCAGAAAATAATTTCTTATTCTAATTCTGCATGTTTCTGATAGATATACTTCCTGTCTACCACAGTTTGTTAAGGCAATAATCTGGAGTCTCGATTTTTTTTTTTTTTTTCTCCTTTTCTGATGTGGATTGTTGGACTGTGAACTATGGGCTATAGAGTATCTCACATCATACTAAATAAGTTAGTAATTGTATGTGATTCAGCTGGATAAGGTTCACAATGTGCAAAGTACTTATCTTCAGGAGRGGAAACTTATGTCAATTCTTGAGTTTAAACTTTTTTTTWAAAAAAAAGGAAAGGTATATCTCTTARGATTCTCTAATTTATAATGAGGTCAATCTTCTACTCAAATTWGAARTTTATTCTTTATATAAAACAAAATTAATGAAGACTGAAATATTTAAGAMACCTATTGGGAAAATTAAGTGCCTTAACATGTTAAGTTACCTGATATACATGTTTTGTACAATTTTGCCTTAATATTCAGTTAATTAACTGTGTATTGATATAACTATGGCTATATTTTTCTGTTTTTTTTTTTCTCCTATCCTCCTTAGGATATTTCTGTGATAGGTTAAAGCTATAGAATGTCACATAAAAAATAAATTCTTTTTCACAGCTTTTCCAAATTGAAGCAGGCTATCTACTGACTCAGTTAAAAATAATGGAATATTAAGATGAAATAGAAATACTGAAACAAAAAATGGGCGGCTTTCTGATCTGGCTTKTTAKTTAGTTAGTTAGTTTTCTTTTCTRCTTCATCAAATGCATCTTCTGAGAAGCTAGTCTGGCCAAACCCAGCAAATAAAATATTTGATAAACTTGACATTTTCCTTAGTGTGGCTGCTGCTCTATCACTGTCATATGTCAATACACTTGTGTTGAGAGGAGTCACTTCCCTGATGATTACCATAGCCAGCACTATATTTTTCTGGATTCTTAACAAAAAATCAGACATGCAAAATTAAATGCAGCATTCCATCACTGCTGACTATTGAAAAAAGATAACTGTGGGCCACCTAATATGCATGCATTTCACTTCTATTGATATTGACAATCTATGAATATAAAATACAAAACTTTTTTTTCTGCCCCAAATGCAAACCACACATCTCTGTCGTATTATCATGCATGGTCTTTATGTAGAAACATTTGCTTCTTACAGAAACACATGATGCTTGTGTAATCCTAACTGAGCATATRTTTCAACTCAGAATATTTATATTGCTGAATCTTGCTTAACATCAGTTCTCTTGATGCAGTGTGACTAGTGGGCACTCCATTAGATAGCCATTACTTACTCTTTTCTGTACAGTGTACATAATAGTTAAAACCGTAATCAGCCTATTTTTTTTTCCTTGTTTAATRTAAAGTAGCTTTATTGTATTTTCCACTATAGAATTTTGAAGATACAAGGAAAACTTTGGGTAGTTTTAATAATAATGTTCTTATTTTACAGAAATCTGACTGTCTTGTTCCAGTGCCTTCATAGCCTCACTAGAGTTCTCCCCCCAAACAGTGATATAAAACTCSTGAGGTCTGGAAGCAAAGATATTCTTACTGACCAGTTAGCACTGGCTTTGGAAAAAGAAGTGCTCATCTCAAGGAATTCTTTTTCCTCAAAAGAAAATAAGACTGAAAACAGTTTGGCATGGGGCAGTGAGACTGGCAAGAAAATCAGTGATGCTCCTGTGGCTTCTTTCCTGGACGGTGTGGAAGGAGTTCAGCAATTCAGAAAGAAGTTTCAGAAGGAACAAGAGGAGAATGTGCTAAGTATGAATCAGACAATGAATGGTGCCCTTAACCAGGAAATTGCTTTGAAAATAGCAGAGGCTCAGCTTCATTCTGATATGATTGTGTGGAGACTGAGCAAATCCTAGAGACTATTCTCTCAAAATATAKTTTGAATAAAGTTTTATTAAAATTATACTATTAAATACTATTTATATTTTCAGAGGTACTTGTTCATTTAACTTTTTATTCTATAACTCAAGTATTTCTAGAGGTAAGTACTGGTATTTTGGCTGGTGACTTCTTGTTTAACAAGAAATTAACATTAAAAATACCTTATTAGTTATATTGTTACAGATCTCCAAAGTATTATCTTTTTTAGGGTATTTTCTAAAAATTTTACTGAAATTCATAGTTCTTGAACTATAAATTAACTATATTTGGAAAAAAAATCAGGCATGTACGGTTTGAAATAGTGCTCTTAAACTTGTAAGATGACTGTTCACACAGATAACAGTAAGCTTCTTTTTAGAAATTTTAAGACTAAGCTATAAAAAAAATTAAGGTAAGTGCCCACTCTGAATTCATAATTGGAGTAGGAGATTCAAGAAATTCATAGAAGAAGCAAGCAGTCATCTTCCTATTTCAAGTCTTTGAAATAACTTAGATTTAGCAGTATCCCTTGCGGGGGTGGAAAAAAAATCTCTGATTCAACTTGCAACCTTATTTTCTCTAACCCACCCTCAGACCTGAGACATTTTGGAAAATCTATTGGGATTGGAGAAACTAGATTAGACCTTTTCCAAGAGGTCACRGAACTCCTGAATGTCCATTACCTACCCTCAGTGCCAGAAGACTTATTTGTTCRCTCTGAGTCTTAAAAAATTATTTACTGATACTAGCTGTTTGATAGTTTTGACCTGTCTCAAGTGTCTTAAATAATGGACAACTCTATGCCTGTTCTTCCTCTCATCTTTGTTTTATAAAAGATACCACCTRTGCATCTAGAAAGAGAACAGCCTGTGATCTTGCAGCTACTACTTCTTGACATAGTTGCTGTTTTGGTCATTTTTTTCCATCATAGTTATATGTTGGTAGTGTCATAAGTGGCAGAAGCTTAAAAAAAATCACAATATTTTGCTGCTTTTTATCCCTATATAAGCAACAAATTCCTAGCATTTGTTGCCTTTTCTCTAAAGATGTCAGAATCTCTCTTTTTACTTTTCCTTTTTAGTTTCCCTGTAAACAAAGCTTTAATAGTTAACATGCACTCTGATAAGAGGTTGGAAGGAAGAATATAAAATATTTATTGATTTAAAAGAAGATTGACCTTTTAAAAGTGATTCTGCATAGACTTTTTTTTTAATGTGAAATTCAAATTTTGTCTAGATGCTCTTTAGAAACAAGAGAGAGTCTATTGGAGAATTCTTTTCAAATAGTGATATTTTTCAGTCCTAAGCGTCTTCTCACTTTTGGCAATAGGAGTAAAGGAGTGCACAATTAAAGCAAAAACACTAGCTAGAAAAACAACACTAACTGGAAAAAACAGTACATGAGAAAATATTTCCTATGTTTTATAATTTCAACACTGTTTATTGATGTAGTCTCACTTTTGAGATATTCAAAAGCATTCAATGCCTCCTTTAGGGGATAGATAGAAGGGAAGCTTGCATGAAAATGTCAAAAACACCTTAAGAAATGGTCACACACAATGACAAAATTTTGATATTCACTAGATGCGAAAGAATCACAAAAAATACCTTTCTTTTTTAAGCCATAGTTCTGCTGAGGCCAGAGTCAAAGTTAAGAGTTTATTGTAAGGGCTTGGCAGTTAATTGTCATTGGAATTTCAAGGAGAAAGTACCTTATTATACATGCTTGTAAATGAAGGGAAGAGTTTCAAAATGTAATTTTGTAGCTTGCATATAAGGGCACTACCYTGGTAAACCGGATGAGCAGAAACTTTAAAGCAACAAAACTACTATTCATTTCAAGACACTTGAAGGAGTTTATGCAAAGCAGCGTAAACAGTCCAGCAATTCATTTTTATTAGYACTCATTTAACAACCTGGTATAATGTAATAATTAAGGTTAATACCTGCATCTGTCCCTAAAGAGAAATTTCCGCCTGTATTCTCATCCCTTTATTAAACTAATACAGTGGACTGAATGAAGAAAAGTTGCTAAAGAAAAATTTGCCCATTTCTACTTTCTTGGAGTTCTGACTTGTCATTTTTAGAARCAGCAAACAGAAATCACAGAAGTGTGGAAGGGAGAAAGAGTCACATAATTATTAGAGTAGAATAATAACCCATTCAATAACATATTCCTATTAAGGAGTTTTTCCAGAGGTATGAATGCTTAYTTTGCATATCTTCCTTAGATGAGATCATTATAAGCTTTCCTAATGCTCTGAAGGACTCGTATGAATGATTTTCCAAGTGATTAGCAATGCGTGATGGTATGTTTTTCATTGGTAATGTGCAAGTGGTATATATGCTGCATATGCATAGGAGATATTTTTACAGCACTAAGAATATCCCTTCATGTGCCAAAATCTAAACAGACTGCTAGAAACATTTGGGTTTCTGCTTGTGTGTTCTTTTGGGTCTGGGATCACGGAAAAGGAGCTAKTTTGAATACAGGTATTTCAGACTCTGCAGGATCTCTTTTTCACACTGTCTGCAACAGAATTTGTTTAGTGGTATGTGYTTTTCTTCATTTTTCAGAGGTAAAAGCAACTAAAGAAATTAACTTTKGGTTTATTTAGGTTATCATGATGATTAATGTTGGCACATTCTGGTGTTCAAATGGAGAGTCCAAATTGCATTGACTAAGAAAATTACTTTGGTTAAATATGTTTCTATCATGAACAGCTGGASTCCCATTTTCTAAGTTTCCATATTGTAAGCTCTGYAAGTGCTTTTTGAGCAAGTTTTTTGAGAAATGAAGTCAATTAATGGCAACAGCAATCTTCATTCCTGGGGACTGGTATTGCCCAGATATACCTGATGAMATTGTTGAATGCTTGATTGTTGTAGATTCCCTTTTCTCTGTAGCAGATTGAATCCAGGGAGATACAATAACAACCAACAGAACATTTTTTTATTAATAAAAAAGCTGTTAGTGATAGCAGATAACTATCACACAACATATTCCCTCACACACTTGCYCATAATTACATGGTTGGAGCAGCAGTTGGAAAGTCCATCCCAACCCCTGGGACYTCTGGCTTACAGGTGGGTGCTCAGAAAGTCCCTCAAATGACCTTTTACTTTATCAGATGTGTTTATATAATCCTGTAGTCTTYGTCTGCATGTAGCACTCTCTGCCYGATAYAMGTTTTGCAAACCACAGTAAATGCTTGTGAGTGCTAGTGGCTTTGTATACGGTCAGCAGACGCTTGGTGTCCTGAACTTCAGTTCTTGAGGATTTAACGGAACTTCATCAGTTTCTGGGAGACTTACACACGCTGCTTCTCAGCATGTAATTTTCCTGTCTTCAGCCTGCTGTTTTCTGGTAGCTTTGGCCATTTACACCTCTGGAACCTATTCTCACTGGAGTGGCTTTCTGACATGTAGACTTTATAGAAGGTGATAAATTATTCCCAGAGCCAACTTGTTTTGACCTCAGAAAGAGCACCTCTTGGTGTGAGTTTAAATACAGTTTTGACTGCTGAAAACCAGCAGACATTACAAATGGTTCTTTATCTCCGGCCAAGGCAGTGATCAGCACGTGGACAACGTACCTTGCGATGGCTTTATTGCCAGCCATTTGAAAAGACTTCAAACGCAGAAGAGAAGCCTGTTGCAAGAAATACGAGTTGTCATGCCTAAGTGTTCCTTTCTGTCTGTCAAAGCACTTCTAAAGTCAAGGTGATTTAAAGCATAAGAAGAGAGACTATGTGCCAAAGAACCTTGTTTTTCTGACTGAGGTAGTGTAATAYCACTTCTCTGCACAGTGATTGCCTCTCTGTTATTCTCAGGCCTCTCAGGAAAAAMCTGTTTGCTTTGGAGTATTCTCTTTATTGTATAGTAATATTTCCTTTTCATATAACTTCTTATTTTCTTTTATAAGCAGCCAAGAAATTGCTGGATTGTTTATGGCARCGAGCATAAAGCCTCCTCTCTCAGCTACTAATTTGTTTCTCTGCAGCTTGTGACAAGTTGGGAACTATGACTGTCTCATGACTGTTCTTTTTGAATCATGCTGACTGTGCTAAGAAGACAAAATAATAATGCTTTATCCATAAACAAGTTACTCATTACAGACTATTAAAAAAAATGATAGAGACAGCAAAAGGAGCACCCAAATAATGGGAGATTTCTTCTCGTCACCTCCCTCTTCCAAGAGTACTCTTTCCAAGAGTTGAAAATTAAAGGTGTAGAAGGTAAGTGTTGGTGCAAAGATTTAAAAACCTGAATGGAGCTGAGGGCAAGGTAGGGTTTTTCATTTGTTTTAAATTGTTTTGTTTTTTTGGTTTTGGCTCTTTATCTCTCATTCTCACRTTCTGGACATGCCACTGGGCAGGAACAAAATGATGATCTCAATTCAGCACAGGAGTTTCAAGGCAAAAGAAAAGCTGTACCAAATGCTCCTGGGAAGAGGAAAAAAGAGTGGGAGGTTTAATACTCCTGTTTAGTCATATTAATGATTGCTTCAAGAAGATTATATTACTTTGGTATTTCCTGGGGCCTCAGGTTTCTGGTATGTGACAACCTTACCTCTTTTATGTATTGCGAAGTTGATAATTCATAGGTACAAGACAGTAGCTGCATGTTTATAAAGCATTTAGAACAAGAACTGCTTCAGTGGCAGCTCTGTGTTCATCCGGTTCCTGCTTCAGATCCTACCTTCACAACACCCTGTTGCTTAACTGTGGTATTTAGATCASATCCACAGTTTATTAAAGTAGTCTCAGGTTAACTAATCCTCCTCCTCATTACCTAAATGGAAAGGTGGTGAATCATCTGCCCAGCTGCAATCCTTACCTATGGGGAGAGGYGATAAAGACAACTGCTTTGTAATGAGTTTTTCAAAGCAAGCTGTGTCTGCTATCTCTGTACCTTCCTCCCTCCCACTGTCCTCTCCTCGGAGTCCTAGTTGTGATATTGAATTTAACATATGAAGCCTTCCTTTATAATCCTGCCTTGAAGGGGTCTCAGGCATGAGGGGGAAAAAACAGAAACTGCAAAAACTTCCCAACCCCACCGTGGCTAGTGGGGCTCTACCGTTCCTGTACAGTCTATACTGTTCCTCCCAGCACAGACTATACCAACAGCACCCTTTGAGAGACTTCATGCTTCCTTCCCTTCCCCAAATAATCAAATACTTGTGACCAGAAAGTCAGTCGTTTTATAATGCAAAAATTAACTTTGCCTTATTTTTGTCACGTACTAAACAGGTATATTTTCTTCTCCAAAGGATATAACTCTGATAAATCAGATAACCTGCAGATAAAAGGCACGTTCCTGATGCAAAACATGTCTTGATAAAGTTTTCAAGTGCCGGGGACACTCAAATAAGCAATTGTGAAATGTAGGAAAAAAAAAAAAAAAATCCTTTCTCTGCACCCACCTTTCATCCTGCCCCTAGCTGAGTATTTCCTCACTGGTTAAGATGATAAATGTTGGATTCTTTTTTAAGATTTTGGTGMTTAAGACTCCTTCTTATCTCTGTCTCTATTGGCAGTGGGTTTTAATGCTATCTATAATTATTTTAAGTTTACTTTCATTTTGCTTCTTTACCTCATTTTTGAAAACTCAGCAATCTTGTTGGTATGACTTGTTGGCATACTAGTTCATTTTTTTTTTAATCTACATTCAGTTATGAATTCTTACTGTGTCATCTTTGTAGAAATCTAAAGAGAAGTGAATTTCTGGGGTTTGGCAGAGCTTTTCCCTTTTCTTTTTCCAAAGAATATAACATTTCTTAATGGCCAAATTGTCCAGATGTATCCAAATGCAGATAACTTTTTTATCTTCTTTTCTCGTCCAAAATCAGTTGAGAAAATTATATCAGAGAAAATCACAAAAAATTGTAGGTATGTATATTTTTCAATGCAGCTGGAAGAAGAAATGATAACAGAGCCAGAGACACTAGTTCAATCCTCTTTCCTTTTTGTTGATTGTTAGATTTTTGAAAAGAGGCGTAGTCTAAAATAATTGCTGAGAGCAGCTGTTGGATTTGAAGATCTCATGAACTTTGTTAGACTGTTCAGCATGGGTCTGAATTCAAATCTGTAATCCCATTCATTAGCTTATGAATTCTTACTCATGCTGAATATTCCATGCAATGGTCATGTTGGATGTAAGAATGTTGTCTTTCTCTGTCCCATCCAAAAACTGCTCTTATATTAGTGATGGGATGCTGAATACAAAACTATTCCTATGAATAGCAATCGTGGCCTGCTCAGGTCATATGCGCAGGTGACTTGTAAAAGGAGCAGAGCAGAAATCAAAGATTCCAGTGGGGGTAATCATCAGCCTTCTGATGCTGATGGGACTTCCCCCCCCCCCCCCCCCCCCCCCCGTGGTGATGTCTTGCCTAACTTTGTCAAAGTACATGACTTATGTTTACTCCAACAGGGAATTTCAGTTCAGATTGTTTAACAAAAGTGCTTAAGCATTTACAGTTTCCGTTTGCTGCATAAGGTTTCAACATCATGTGCATTGCAGCATAATCTGTCTTTCACTTGTCTGCAGTGCCTGTGTGAATGCAGAAATGAAACCATTATTTTCCTGAGGTAAGATCTTAGTGTTTCCCTCTCACTGCTAAACTAAGTGAACTATTTCAGTGCCAGCTACTGCACTAGTAGATGTCACCTTCTCAGTAAACGCACGGTATTATTTAGATAGGGATCAGCATTTYGTAACTTCATGGAAAAAATATATCAATATCATTCTTTTCAAATTTTTTTTTCTTTTTTAGTTTTGTGCTGAGTGCATATAGAACTTGCTATGAATGACTGATRTGTTTCATCCAGACTCTCAAGAAATATGATTCTTTGTTGCTGGGTTATTTTACCTCTAGGAAAAAAAATGCTAATTTTAAAAACATTTTCCTTTCTTTAAGATTGGACAATAATGTAAAATTGGTAGAAATAATTAAGAAAGATGAATAAATGATCCATACTTATTGCACTTCACCAATACTTGAATTTTTTGTCTGTTGAAGTTATAACTAGATAATCAACAGAACTATCATGTATCTATATAATCTTTTCATCTTCTTGGGGGAAAAAAAGACTGGAAATGCTTAGGGGAAGGAGTAAATCCACATTCTATTTTTCTACTGAAAGATATGAATTTGCACAAACTTAGGGTTTTTCCTGGGTTTGCACAAACTTAGGGTATTTTCTGGATAAACTGACAAATTGTAGACAAAAAAATGGAAGAACAAAAGAGTTCTGTCATTTTGAAATGAGGTCCCTCTATAACTATTCCTTTTTAAAACCTTGGAATGGATTGGATTCTTTGAAAATCTACGTTAACTGTGTGTATTTTAGTAGGATGTCTGAACAGTAGTATCTTAACAATATCACTGGTCCAGAATTTGAATGTTTTAATTGACTGAGGGTAGCCTGAGGTTACTGTAATGATTGTTTTAACACTCTTTGAAGTGCATTTCCTTCAAGTTATTGGAATTTGTAGCATATCTGATGTATTTGATTTACATATGCATGTAAATCTATCCATATGACACAATGAGTCTGGGGCAGGTCACTTCTAAGCTATATGTGGTTCCCAGGCACTTGTCTTTCCCAGTGTTGTTTCTAATGCCCTCTTACGCTGCTTGTTAAATTCATCCCATTTGCCTTCTAGGCCAGCATTTCAGCTGCAGAGTTCAGCTTTTGTTATATGCTTGAAAATAAGAATCCTCACTTTTTAAAATTGCAAACCTGTTGAAATGTCAGCATTTTCTTTTCATATGTTTGGGAGGTAGCAATTAATCTGTCTAGAGTTACGATTGCCCTTCCCATTTGAAAGTCAATTCTTAAACCTCTTGGGATCCAATGTAGGCCTCCTCCTATCCCCTGCCTCCCTTTTCCCATTTCTAAATTCCTTTTTAGAYGTTGTACAGTCTTCGGGTTAAATCCTGGCCTCATCCAGGGGAGCTTCTGAAAGCCTCCAAGGTCTGCATCCCTAAACACCTGCGCTCTCATAGAATCACAGAATCAGTAAGGGTGGAAGGGACCTYKGGAGATCATCTRGTCCAACCYCCCTGCTCAGCAGGKTCAYCTAGAGCATGTTAGACAGGGTTGCATCCAGGCRGRCCTTGAAGATCTCCAGAGAAGGAGACTCCACAACCTCTCTGGGCAACCTGTGCCAGTGCTCTGTCACTCTCACAGGGAAGAAATTCCCCCTCAYGGKCAGGCRGAACTTCCTGTGSTTCAATTTCTGCCCRTTGCCTCTTGTCCTGTCACATGGGGCAACTGAAAAGAGTTTGTCCCCGTCCCCTTGACACCCTCCCTTCAGGTACTTATACACATTGATAAGACCCCCCCCTCAGTCTTCTCTTCCCCAGGCTAAACAGGCCCAGCTCTCGCAGCCGTTCCTCATGGGGCAGGTGCTCCAGCCCTCTGATCATCTTTGTAGCCCTACGCTGGACTCCCTCCAGTAGCTCCATGTCTCTCTTGGACTGGGGAGGCCAGAGCTGGACACAGCACTCGAGATGAGGCCTCAGCAGGGCTGAGTAGAGGGGCAGGTTCACTTCCCTTTACCTGCTGGCAACACTCTTCCCAATGCACCCAAGGAAACCATTGGCTTTCTTGGCCACAAGGGCACATTGCTGGCTCATGGTCAACTTGTCATCCACCAGCACTCCCAGGTCCTTCTCTGCAGAGCTGCTCTCCAGCAGGTCAGCCCCCAGCTTGTACTGGTGCCTAGGGTTATTTCTCCCTAGCTGCAGGACTCTGCCCTTGCCCTTGTTGAACCTCATGAGGTTCCTCTCTACCCAGCTCTCCAGCCTGTCCAGGTCTCTCTGAATGGCAGCACAGCCCTCAGGTGTATCAGCCACTCCTCCCAGCTTGGGATCATCAGCAAAGTTGCTGAGGAGGCACTCTGTCCCCTCCTCCAGGTCATTGATGAAAAAGCTGAACAGGCTGGGACCCAGGACTGAGCCCTGGGGGATGCCACTAGCCACAGGCCTCCAACTAGACTCCATGCCAGTGATGATGACCCTCTGAGCTCTGCCTTTCAGTCAGTTCTCAATCCACCTCACCGTCCACTCGCCTAACCCACACTTCCAGAGCTTACCTAGGAGGATGTTATGGGAGACAGTGTCAAAAGCCTTGCTGAAGTCGAGGTACACAACATCCACCACTCTGCCCTCATCTACCCAGCCAGTCATTCCATCACAGAAGGCTATCAAGTTGGTTAAGCAGGATTTCCCCTTGGTGAATCCATGCTGACTACTCCTGATCACCTTCTCCTCCATATGCCTGGAGATGACATCCAGAATGAGCTGTTCCATCACCTTTCCAGGGATGGAGGTGAGGCTGGCCGACCTGTATTTGCCTGAGTCCTCCTCCTTGCCCTTTTTGAAGACTGGAGCGACACTGGCTTTCTTCCAGTCCTCAGGCACCTCTCTACGTCTCCAGGACCTTTCAAAGATGATGGAGAGTGGCCTGGCAACAAGATCCACCAGCTCCCTCAGTACCCGTGGGTGCATCCCGTCTGGGCCCCTGGATTTGTGGATGTCTAGCCTGCCCAGAAGGTCTCTAATCCTATCCTTCTCAACCAAAGGAAAGTCTTCCCTTCTCCAGACTTTCTCCCTCAAGTCCAGGTTCCGGGATTCATGAAGGCTGCCCTTAGCAGGGCATTTGGAACTTGATTTTGACCTCAGCTCAGAGCTCACTGCTGGAGCCTGGGGTTGAGTGGGTTTAGCAGATTCTGATTTATGATTACGTATCTTATCCCTTTGCCTAGGCTTTGTCAGCATTAGTGGTTTTTTTGAATAGTYGCAACTTTGCTAAATCTATGATAAACATAAAGAACCAATAAATAGTAAACCAGAAGTAAGTTTAATATTGCATTTTTTATAGTTATCCACAGTTTATTTCTGAGTCGCTGTGCTTGCTTATTTCCTTTTATTTAYACTGGCAACAGATGTGATGCCTCAATTTTATTTGCAGTTGTTTATAATAAACCAGCCCAATAATATGCCTATATTCAAGACTATAGCAATTTCAGCTTGTTGCAATAATTAAGAGTGATGTTCTAAAGTGCAAATTTTCATGTCAAATTGCATGTTTTGTGATTTGAATGAACAAATGCTAGAATACATGTGTTTTGAATCCTAAGGTGTGCTGTAAAAGGAAATCGGACATCAGGAGTGAGTTATGAGAAACCATTCTTCAAGTTACATATCATTTCAGGGCAGACTAAAACCATTTCTTTTTCAAGCCATGATAGAAGTACTATTTTTCCCCTTTTTGGTTCAAAATTTTGTAATAAAAYTGTAGAGAAGAGGAAAAGATACATTTAGGAGTACACATTTCAGACTTCCAAAATAACATTTTAGATATAACAAGAAGCATCTCAAAAGCTATTTAGTCAAGTATTGGTAATGACTACTTATCTCCAGATGGAATTATCAAATTGTTTTGAATGTGTCAATCAAAGCACAAGGAATTTTATGGCTATTACCTGCCTACTCAAAAATCATACAACTGCCCTGTGACAAGTATTATTAAATGAAAAAGTGATACTAGAATCATTTAATCTAATTAATTAGATTGTTTGTCTTTCCAGTTTGAAAAGATGAAGAACGCCAGCATTAGAACACCAGTGCATTAATTGTAAGGTAGCCTAATGTGATCTTGATCATCTACAGACCAAAAATTGGAAATTAGCTTGCTTTCTTTAAGGTATTCTTTCATATAACTCTGTGGTGTCACCAAAGAGTTTAGGTCAAAAACATTAGTACAGAGMCTTTTAATTCATCTTAAGCTTGTACAAGATAATTAATGCTGATAAAATGCTTCAAAGACATCTATTAGTGCTAAGCAACACTGCTACCTTATTTCTCTCACCCCCCAAAAAGTGTATAAATTCCTCAAATGTTTCTTACGCATTTGAACAGGCTTTTCCTTTTTGCTARTCAGTTTACAGGTCTTTTCTTTACTGTAGGTGATGTGCATTGATYTACCTCACCTTGGTGATGGAATCTCTTACCAATCTGTTCAGAATCAAACTAAATCTTATCACACTGGGCTATGCTGGGCTTCTCTATTTGTAACCTACTGCAGTTACACAACCATTTACAAATTTGTATTTTTCACAGATGTTAAAAACAGACATAAATCTACCCTTCTCTTTTCTTGAAAACAATGATTTGTCACAACAATAAGAATAGAGAAGTCTCTTTGTTACCTGAAAATGCAAAGATTTTTTTTCAAAAGAAAAAAAAAAAATCTGATTTTAGTGTATTATTTGGAGTTGGCAAAATATGTCCCTTCAAATATTCTCGTAAGAAATAAAATTGTCCTTAACTCTACCTGCCATGTTTATGTGAATTTAGTTTGTAGCCTATCTCCTGATTAGTAATCAAGGATAGAGTGAAACGTTCTTTGCTGAAAGCGCTTATGTTTGCAGCTGACCTTTGTTGATTTTAAAATAGTAGATGATGCTGTGAATGAGATTGCATGAGTCCATGTACAGTGGATGGCTTATGTAAAAGAAGATTGAGTAGTTCTAAGTTGACATTTTCTGATTGTCTTTACCAGTAGGGCAAACAGTAAGTATCACATTAGCAGGAAAACACTTGTGTGCAGAAGAAAATACCAGTAAATGAACTGCTCCCCATCATACAAACATGACTGTACTGTCCTTTTACCATGCTGCAGCATGCAGAGGGTGGTAAAACCTGGGAGTGACCTTGAAGTTCTTCYTTAGAGGAGCCCTTGAGGTCCACGCAGAGGGCTGTGCTCTGTTTGGGGACACCCCAGCTTGTCCCTTGCTCTCCCAGGTCCACGCCTGGGTTCAGGCACGCTCCAGCTCACAAGCTGTCAGCCTGCTTCTAGCGCAGGTTTGGCTTGGGCCAGCAAGAGCTCTTGCCCACGTTCCCTGGGTGTGGGTGAGGGAGAGCAAGTGCTGGGGCCGGTKCCCAAAAGTCAGTTCAGGGGCAGTTATTCCCTTTTGGGAGGAATAGCTCTGGGTCTGTTTTCATTGCTAAAACACACAACGCCGAAAACACTTTTAGTGATTGGGAAGCTGAAGTGATTTTTCGCTATGGTCCTCTTTGCTTTCTTCACCAAGCGTTTTGGAAGTGGYTAGAGCAGGAGGCAGGACTCCACGGAAAACCATGCTTTTGCACTGCACGCTCTGTGAAATGAGGAGCGTGATGCTGGCCGGACAGAAATCTCCGCTCCAAGTGAAGAGCGATTTCTGGAGAGCCTCTCCAGAGACTGCAGCTCAAGGGTGCCGCAGCTTGCTGAGCACGCACAAACTTCTCCGCACCGTTTCAGCTGCTGTCAAAAAAGTTAAGGAGGAAAAAGGAGGTACAAAACTATAATCTTGGAAACCAGGCTGGAAAGGGCTACCTGTTCAATGGCAGCTTCTTTAGTGAGGGCTTTCCCTTGCTGTTATTTCCCTTCTTCCCCGGGACATTATTTCCCCTTCCCCCAARTCCTGGTGGGGTTGGGCTCAGTGGCACGGGGGCTGTCCTGCCTCTCCGCCGTGGCCTGGAGCGCTCTCGTGCCCCCAGGCTGCAGGGACGTGGCTCTTGCTGGGGGTGCTGCGTCAGCGGAGCGGTGGAGATGATCCTTTGAGCGTGGAGTAGTATAAATAGTACTCCCACTCACATAAATAGCTCCGCGCATTGCTAAAATGATGGTGACAGGGTATTATACTGTGGGTTTATTTATAGCTCTGGAAGCTCTGTGAGCTAASTAACAATGCGCTGTGTTTTTTCTGTGAATTATTTTGATTTTTTTCCCCCTTGATGCACTCTAATTCATAAAAAACATCTTTATTTTTCTCTGTCAGTCTTGGTTTCTTGTCTGTGGTGACAGAGAATCAAAAACGTTTGCCTAATTAAGGGGTAGGCCCAAATTAAGGGGCAGATCCCAATCTGGGAACACTTCCCTGGTGACCTAGAGATAAAGCTTTGCTTACAGGGGATTGGGTCACACAAGTCTCAATAACCCTGATGTGGTCATGCTTTTCAGCTGCTGTCAGGCTAGGAATGATCCAGCTAAGAATTTCTACTTTAAACTTGAAGGAAACTTTTT
>NW_028187001.1:661466-709976 GCF_003343005.1 Rhea americana | reverse complement strand
GGATGCAGGTAGATAGTTAGGATTAGTCAGTTTGACTGCAACGACATGAAATAAACATCTCCGTTTCCAGTTTTAACATGAAATGCCACTGTCTGACTCTGTTCCCAGCACTAATTGACTGGTCTCTTTCCCCAAGAATGTTACTGGTGGTGGGTGGATGCACACGGCCGACCTGAGAGCAAATGCACTGGAAAAGGACTGTTCTTGTCATTACGCCTTGAGTTTGGCAGCGTATGTGCAATGATTAGGATTCTGGCAAGGAACTACTTTTTTTTAGTGAGTAGGTTAATGCRTTAGTTTCATGCAGCTGCCTCACCTTCAGATGGACTTCATGTTTCAATCCTTGCTTTTTGCTAGAGATCTCTTTGAAGGAAGTTAATGTGAAGGAGGTAAAACGTAATGCAGCAATTTGCTGCAGTTCTACAAAGCTGTTAATTCAACAGTTAGTGCTACTGCTCCTGGCTGCATGCACTTGAGCCGCTGGGATGAGTTGGAGGAATGTTAAAGGGAACAGATGAAATAAACGGCTCAGTAAAATGTTTATGATCTGGACTTGCTTATGATCGGGACTTTTTCTGAGAAGCTGCTTCCTCATCAGATATAAAATGTGCTCCTTTATAACATGAGCATTATGGAGATGGTTCTGATGGAATCTGACTGAAAGGCTGCTCTCCTAAAGCATACTAATGTAGTCTGATATTTGCTCAGGTGACTAAATACACTGTGACTTTGCCTAAACATGCAGTAGTTCATGTATTTGCTTCAGGTTTTTTTTGCAAATATTAGCAAAAGGGACAACTAAACAGTCATATGTCTACAGATGACTGTATGAGGAAATAACTGATGTGAACTATGTACCTTAACATCTTTGCTAGTATTTTTCAACTTAGCAAAAAATCCAAAGGGATAGACTTGATGCCTTTGTACTTAAGAAAATGTTTGTTTCCCCCAGAACATTGTATTTACCTAACTCTTTACTRGTTCGCAGTATTATTAGTAAGCATGCTTGTTTTTGTATGGTAAGGGTTCTGCACATTGCCAACCTTGCACTCAAAATAAAACAAAGAGCTTCCTGCCCCTGCCTATGCCCAAATAGTAAACATCTAGAGGTAATTCATGCTTAGGATTATTCAGTAGAAACTATTACAGGGATGTTTAATCCCTGACTGTGGTATGAGACCTTGAAAAGCTAACAAAAAATTAAGAATACAGTTTGTAACCAGTTTTTCTTCCTTCCAAAAAGGAGGACAAAGCACAGTTTTTCTTTTCAAAAGATGTTTTTCCAGCTTGACTTTGTCCTTCAACTGAAAAAGTCAATTCTTTCTGGAACATATTGGCTCCTTTGTTGGARCTGGAATGCAACACTGTTAGCAGGAGATGGAAATATAAGTTCTCTTCAGCTGGAAACAAAGCTATACCCATGGCACTTTGAATTCATACAGTCATGGGCTGTGAGGACTTGGCAACACCTGTATCATTGTTAGCACGAAGCACTGGTTTGTACAGAACAAGGGGAACTTGCTACCCGTCTGGTCCCTAACTAGGGGGGCCTGTTTTGCTTTGATCTTGCTGGATTTGGTGACACAACTGCATTTGGTAGGACGCTAAGGAGGGGTGAGGAGTGATGCAGAACGACCGTGCACGGGCCGGAAGGAGACGTGGACATGAGCAGCAGGGCTGGTGCTGCCCAGGTGCCTCAGACCCGTGGGGCAGCTGCAGCTGCGTGGTGTGTGCACAGTCRGTCTGAGGCACCCAGCGGTGCATGAAACCACTTCTGAAGTCTTTGCACTCGTTCCTGTTTCTCTTTTTAAATGAGCCAAGGGACAGCGCCAACGAGAGAGGACATCATGTGTTTGTCTTCTGCCTGCAGGCTAGCCTTCAGCAGGAGCACAGGCAGCGTTTAATGGCAATCCAGCCCCTTGCACAGCAGAAGTCAAGAACGCTGTAGGGTGACAGCGTGCCTGGATTCCACCTGACGGTCATGGTCRTGTGCTGATTGCTGGGACACAGCCACAAGTCTAACAGTTGCTTAGCCAGAGTTTAAGCCTTTGTGCCATTGTGCACCTTAGAATAATTTTTAAAATAATTATTTTAATGATATTTTCTGAATATTTATTCTAGTATTTTGGAATATACATCTAGCATCCCTCCACATCCTCATTTCTGCCACTAAACTTTTGCTTACATTTCATTACTCTATATGAAATGCAGTACTACATTTCTTCTGATGTCCGCTCTTCCAAACACAACCAAATGCCACCCAGTGATTAAAACAGGAATTGCAATTAATCGTTTATTTGTGCTGACTGACTGATAGAGTAATTTTTAAAGAGAGCTAATTTACCACTGTGACTTCAGAAKTCTGTTATAAAAATCTGATCAATGCTTACTATGAGTAAATTAATTTAGAATCTCATAATTAAAGTACTATACCATTACAAAGCATCATTTAATTGTGATAGTATGAATTTTTCCAAAGAAACTGCTTCCCTCTCCATTTTAAATGTCATTTGTGCGCATTTTATATATGTGTGTGTAAGCATTTCAAATAATACCTTTTGAATGATGCATAGCCACAGACAGGGTAGAGGGCCAGCTGGATAGCATAGTACATCTGTTTTACATCCTACGTAAATGACATTTCGTCACTTCTGAACATTCATTCACATTTCTTTTAGGATAAATGATGGTGTTTCTATTTGTGCATGTTGTAGCTATTTTTGTAGTTTAAAAATATGTKTTTTCTTCAGAGTTGCATGATTCTGTTTGCAGAGATAATGTGGAGAGGAATTACTTTGTTTTCCCTATTAAGCTTTYACACTAGGAGTTGACCTCTTGCTGCAGCCTCAAGTCTTGCATTTTTTTTTTTTTAAGTCATTTTTCCGTTGTCTCATGGTACCCCTCACACCAAGCTAGGAGCATCTCCTCCAGGGAGGAGACTTGCGAGTTAACCCCATCGTCTCTCCGCAGTGCTGCCTGCCTTAGTGGGGTGTAGCGGCTTGTGCAGCGGGAGCAGACCTGATGCCACCGCGGCAGGCTCAGGCTCAGAGGGGTGTGTGTTTGCCTGCTGTGCGGGTGTCAGCCCCTGCGTGCCGTGGGACTGCGTGACCCAACACTTAGAGGCGCGTGCGTGAGAAAGGATGCTCTGCAGTGTGAGGAGCATGTCAGCCCTTGAGAAAGGGAAGGCRGTGTGCATTTCTGGCCGTGCTCCTGGGCAGGGCCCTCTGAGGAGTTGCGAACAGCGGTAGCTCACTTCCCTCTGCTCCATGGTGATGCCATCCTGCATCTTAGCACAGGCTGGCAATGATCTGCTGCTACGAGGGATGGTGCACTGTATCAAATCCATCAAGTTTATGCAGCRAATGAAATAGTGTCATTTTTCCTCCCTTATTATTATACATGGCTTTCTACAATGCTTCGCTGGTCATGACCCGACATGTGCCCCAACCCAGCCTGGAATACAAATTCCTCGTGTGCTCAGTGCGGTTGCTGTAATGCTGGCCAACTCAGCGCCTCTCCAGKTGTACAATACCATCCTTAATCCTAGCTTTACACAAGATTTGTTGGAGAACTGCACCTGACSGCACCTGAAGCTTTGCTTGCTTGGTCTATCTTGATGTAATGCAGTTCATGTTCTGATGCAATTTCCTATTGCTCTCTTGCTTTGGCCCACAGAAAGCTGTTGGGAAAGATACTTGTTCACCCATATATGTACAAATTTGTGCCCTGAATGATAAAATCGTAAACAAAACTAAAAGCTTCTGAAAATAAGCTAGTATCCAGAGTGCAACAGATGGTCTCCAGCCAAAGAGTAAAACAGGGCCCAGTCTGAAAGGCACAAGATTCTAAAATATTCATCACCGCTTTTAACAGAGAAATACATGAATCTTCCAACCATTTTTTTAATATTTATTTAWTTATATTAACTTAAAARGGAAAAAATACATACTTTAGACTATTCTGGCTAAACTCTTCTCTGTGCAACTTCTCTGAAGTCAGTAGAATTACAGGAGGGAAGAATTGAGCCTTTTATGTTAACAGCATGTGTACACTACAGCAGAAATAAAGCATTCGTCAAAGCTGATCAGTATAATGTACACACACATGTGCACACGCACGCACGCGTGCGCRCACACAYACACATTTTTTTGGCCTAACCTTGTGAGGATATCTGCATAGAAGAATAGAAGGCCATTACGATTAAAGTATCTGAAATGCTGGCTTACTCTCAAATGATGCAGTAAAAAGCCAAAGAAAAAAAGTCTTTTTTTTAAATAGGAACCAATAGTTGTTTATAAGGGAGCTGATCTCACCCAACAGACCTGGAAGCTGATAATTAACCAGAGACAGGAAGGTTCATCATTTGGTAATGAGCTGCCTACTAATCCATCTGATAAATAAAGGTTGTCTAACAAAATCTCTTGGCATGGCACATCAGCCTGCAGGGGTTTCTACAGATGGCACTGGAGACTTCAAAGCRTGACAGTATCTGACCATCTGATCAAGTCAGGAGACTCTGATGAAAAAATGGTATGTGTTGTAAACAATGCTTTCTGAATATTCAAATACTGCAGAAACAAATGATTAAACCTCTATATTCAAGATTATGAATTTCAGAGGATGGAGGGAAACACGGTCCCAGGCCTGTGTTAGAAGCAAAACATAGCATAAAACAACAAAATTACGTATGCATTATTTAAAACCATTACTGGAGAGGAGGTAGTGGTGGGGAAAAAACTGCTATAAGAGGATGAAATTGGATCCCAGAACATTTATAATATCCATCTTCCCTGTGGCACRGACTGGCATACATACAACTAGCCATTATTTGTTGCAATTTGTGCAATTCAAAGCTGGTTTTTCACTCCATTTTAAAAGGTCCACCCAGTAGTCTTGCCTCGAAGGAAAACTGTGAATGATAGTTACGGAAGGCTGGTACTCCGTTCATCTAATAATACAGAGMCCAGCTGCACAGTGAAATCTGTCAGCTCTCTCAGGCAGTATTGCAGTCATGTAGACACCTCAGACGTTAAAGCCTTATGGAGTTTATGTGCATGTAAAAACTGATTGGATGGAACTAGGCGGTGATAAGGAAACATATCTTTTCTCTCTCCAGACCAAAGCAAACTATCACATGCACTGGTCTCATGTCAGCCACCTTCCTCATGGTGAACGGCCTCCTTGGTGCATGGTCCAGAATGGATCACTGAGCTCTTAGCCAGGGTAGGGCTTAAAAGGGGATGGGGAGAGCCCTTGCTGGCTCCGTGCAGAGGCAGCTCTCCAGAGACTCCCGCTGCAAAGACTCCAGAAAGCTCTTGGTGTGTGAAGCACTTCTCGGTTCTCCACATGCCTTTCCAGCACCAAGTACTTCTCCACGCCAGCTGCCTAGTGTCACGGTGCATTGAGGTGAGGGCCTCCTGGGGACAAGCAGAGGGGGGCAGGGGCAGGGAGGGCTTGCTAGGCCCCCAGGGACCAGACATGAGGGACCACCCCATAAGAGATGATGTATAAAGGGTATAGGAGATCCACCCAAAGTGTATTTTACTGCTGCCATCATGAGGCGCCTCAGAGACACAGTGAGGACCTGACCACCGGTGCCTCTGTCCTCTGTGCTGCACACAGATGGTTGGGGCCAGACTTGCACACAGCCTTCTCGGTGTTTGTGAGTATGTGGACATGAGAGGATGGGTGGGACAAGGTAAAACCAACTCTCTTAGAAGTGTTTTTTTGAAAAATATCACCCCCTCTTCCATGAGATCTCACATTGAGCTTTATCCTACTAATTGGCATCCCAGCAGGCACATCTGGGCAGGTTTAGTAACACTAGCCTGGTGCCAGGCAGGTTGGACCAGAGGGGACTCTCCCTGGGACGCTTTGTCCAGCTGTAGGGACCACACGCCAGGAGACGTGGCATGGTCCCAGCGGTGTGCGGTGAACTGGGGTTTGGCAGGCTGGGTCAAGGCTGCATGCCAAGCTGACGTGGAGTGGCTGTTTCCCAAGGCAGCCTTGGAAACGGTGTAGGCATGCTCACGCTCATAGTCTAATAAACCTGGCTCCACATGAGCTGCCTCTGCATAGAAGCGGCCAGTGTGTCTCCAGTACCAGAACATGGTTAATCTGGGATCAGATAAAATGCCCTCATGTACATTTTCACAATGAACTTTTTGAATTCCCAGTGGGCATTACTGGCACGTGAAAGGCAGGAAAAGCGACTGTTGTTCCTTCTCCACATCAATGGGAATTCCTAGAGAGGGTTATCAGGAACGTGCTGACCTGCTGAATCCCATAGTGGTCTATAAATATTGACTAATTCTTTATAAAATCATTTGTTATGTTTTGTAAGTGCAGACCAAAAGGAGATTGATTTCTTTTTATGTTTTTTATTTTTTGTAGATTCATTTCAAGGTAATTGAGATTAATTTTGCACTGAGTAGAAAACATCAGCTGTTCCTCCAGTGCCAGCAAGTATGGATACATATGGCTACTGTGACAGTCTATCTTGACTGGAATTTAATGTGTGGAATTTCATACATGGAGCAATAAATGACAGTATGGTCATACTATCTGACTGAACTCATGGCCCCTCATTTTAATTACATTTTATGGTGATTTTGGACATTCAAGATAGTTTAATTATGAAAGTTGGGAGCAGCTCCACAGGTAAGGTTAAAGTGAATTTTGTATTTAAAATGAAGATTCATTTTATTAGTATGTGACCTTCCCAAATGACATCAATTGCATTTTCTAAGGCTTTACAAGTTAAATATATTCATTAGAAGTTCAAATTAATTCATATTAATATGCCAGGGCACGTAACTTTCAATGTAAGATTTTTTTTTGCGCCCTTTATCTCCCTTGCAAAAGCACACAGTGTTATCTTTTGTTTTTTACATGACAGTTAATATTATGAAGAAGCTGCCTCTTCCCCTTCATCTGCTAGCTGAGCTGAAAACGATTGTGTTTACTGTCCAAACACGAAGGCTGTAAGGCTGCAAGCCACACACACTCACACACATGCACACAGAGCTGTGTGTTACTTGGTCTCTGAAACATCGAACCAAAGCCCCACAGGACCTCTCAGCTAAATCCAGACTCCCACAGCAGGACTTTACYTCCCGGTTACATTTGAGCCTTCTGTTGCTCTCCAGGAGGTTGAGCAATCTCGTCTGGCTACAATAGGAATAAAAGGTTGCCTATTCTGAAAAAGGACAGTTTTTCAAATTTGGAAGAAATAAGGTAAAAAATGAGCATGGATCTAAACCATCTTTTTAAAAATCACAAGTTACTCACTATGCCTCCTCAAGAGGCAAAGAAAAAGGAAAATGAGGATAGAGAGATATGGGATGTGTACAGGTGAAGCTGAGAGGCAGCAGGGCTTTAGAGAAAGCTGTTCAACAGGAATGATGCTGTAAAGCTCCATGTTGTCATGGATGGCTCAAGGAAACCAGGCAGCTGTATATCCGGATAGTCTTGCTGTTCCTGTTACTTTAGCGTTGAATTGAAATGCGTGTTCTGGTAATTTATTTTTAATGTTTTCCCCTCAAGGTGTCACTGCAGGGTAGACTTAAGGCTATTTACAAGCAACAGCTGTGCATTTTCATTCCTAAAAGTGTTTGGCTTTCTTTGAAATGTAACCTTAACTACAAACACCTTGGGTTAATAAGCAGCTCCATAAAGTTAGTTTCCCTTAAGTTACTCCTCCATACTTTTTCATGTCTTCTCCATCTTTATATAGTTAACCTGGGAAGACAAGTAATTATCAACCGCTAAGGCACTGGTTTTAAGCCCATTCAAATATTGTCTCTCTTTCTAGTGCCAGTGAAATGCTGATCTCCATGTATCATTCCTGTCTCTGCAGTAAGGCCGCTGCCTGCACTAGGATACTGTTGACAGGCTTTCCTGGAACCCTTAAGTTTTCCGCGGAAGTCTTGAATTTAACGGGATATCAGCACTGAGTCACTCCTTATCTGGGATCTCAGGTGGTCTGGCCAAAGGCCAAGGGTTAAAATACTTGCCTCTTTGTTGAGCTGTAATCAAAATGAGTTTATTTTTCATTAGTTAGTCTCAAACTGAAGCATTTAATAAAAGTCTTTAGTAGTTCATGAGAGGAAAAATCAGTTATTCCCCTGAGAAATGAAGTCTCATATCCCTAAGCCTCCTCTGCTTTACAGTAATCCCAGTTGCCTTTTCTAGCCCCTGTGACACCTCTATCTGAGGGCAACGTACATGCAGTCGGACAAATGTGCTACTCGTCCAGCCAGCGGCTGTTAAAAAGAATGTGTAACAGCTGAAATCTGACTATGTTTCCTTTAGGGGGATGGAGGGATTAATGAAGGGATTAATTTGGGTTTTTCTCCTTTACTGAGATACTGGTTTTCATATATCTTGCAGGGTATTTTAAACAAGTACCTTACCACCACATTCAGTTACAGTTACAGWAGAGCGAACTCATGGTACTTAAAGCACTGTTTTCTCAGGACACCAAGCTAAAAAATATCTGGTAAACAAGCTAGGGAAATTCCTTTTAYTGTGACTCTGTGATGCTGCAAATCTTCACTCATCTTGCTTGCGTACAGGTTGCAGAAATGAGTGGGAAGATGTAGCTGGTTATTTAAGTATCTAGTAAAGAAGATAGTACTCTGCATAAACATGGAAGGGAACAGGGAGAATCTACTCCTGCTTGGGCTGGTACCTGTTCTGCTCCCTGTGTATTCTGTCCCCTATATATAGCACCAGCAGCTGCTAATGACAAGTGTCTCCATCACAGATGGTGCTTGCAAATAACATTTGTCTCAGTCTTAGTGGATACAAGAGTGTGGTGGAGCTGACAAGCCAGGGAGACTGGCTCATCTTCTTGCCTGGAGTGTTTCATGCATGCCAAGTTTAAAGGACTCTTGGCAGGAGAAGATCTCCCTCACTGGTAGCTGTCATTCCAGTTCTGTCTTGTAGGTGTTTTGACTCCAGGCTTTCAGTCTTGCCTTTCCTTCCCTGCCCTTGGGCTTGGCCAAGTATTTGATCAATCATTCCTAAGTAGGAAAGTAAGAGCACAATGAGTGTAAGCAAGGAAAATTTGGCTTCTGCCCCTTCTTTTTCCCCAACTGCATTTTTGCCTTGTGCTTTCGATATATTTCTTGTGATATTTTCCTATTGCTGACAACAACAACACATGAACATTKCCACTGTCTTTTTCAGTAGCAGAACATCAGAGCTACCTCTCAGTAAACTAATGGGGTCAACAGTGGGTAGTATGGAAAGAATCTGAATTAAAGCATGCCTGGCTGAAATATGAAGAGGTATGCAATTAGGGGCCATTAAGCAGAGCGTCTGTACTTGTGATGCAGTTATGATGTTTTAAGTCAGCCTCTGCAATCTAATTCTACTCACTAACTACGTTAAGAGGATGTTATGAGTGATAATTCAGTCACTCAAAACTTAGAAAATACTAGCATGTAGGCTGTATCTGTGATCTAAAGTGCATAGTACAGGACAGTCTCTAATTACTTTACTTTTAATACATTCTTAAAATCCCCTTCAGAAGAAGAAATCTAAAAACAAGAGTAGAACCTGGAGGTTTAACGTGTGCTAAAGTCTTCCTTGAGACTATGACAGCTCACAGGGTACACGATTAGTGAGAATTCATTCATGACCTTCAGTTCATACCCCTGCTAACTTTCAGATACCTCCACCCACCTCTTTCCTCACCCTCTACTGCTACCCTCTAAAAGAATGTTGCCCTTTTCCAGCAGGATGGTGGAAAAACTGGCTCTTACCTACAGATATATGTATGTTTTAATTGGCCCTCATCAGGAACTGTCCTTCCCAGCCTTTATACTTGCAGGCACCCTCTGTGGCAGGTGGACTTCACAGTCATCATTTACCACTGGACTTTTGAGAAAGCCCCAGACTGGTCTGCATATAGCTGTTGTCTAGCAAAAGAATAGCAAATGAGGAGTAGAAATTCCTCCTGTGCAGATCCTGGAGCCTGGGTGAAGGAGCCATGATATCTGGAYGTGTCCAGTGTGGCAAGTATAGAAGGGCAGTCACCATGAAACCAGGAAGAAGGTAATGTGCATATCATTCAGAGAAAAAATCATTACCCTAACCTCACAAAAGCTACGTCTGCACTGCAGCCAGAGATGTAATTGCTGTATATGCTGGCGTATCTAAGCAAGCTTTAGCCTCACTAATTCAATAATAATAGCAAATTCAAGCAATTCAATAACAGTGCAAGTTCAATCTCAGCAACAATAGCAGTGAAGATATAACAACACAAACTTCATCTCAGTACAGTTACCAGGCAGCCAGGGTCTCAGATAGCTTGGATAGCCTGAAGATATCAGGGCATATGTTTCAGTGCACTGTTATTAGTATACTAAATTAAAGCTAGGTCATATATGCAGTACAGCACCTACATTGGATTTTAGCATAGGTATAAATAGCATGATTTAAGAGTGGCATATACTATTCACTTATCTCTGACCATAATTATAACAAATTAGATGTGAACACTGTTAGTCAATTAGACAAGTTGTGATTTAATTTCTTCAAGCACAGCTAAGCATTAGATTTCAGTAAAACTCAGCTATGTGGAAAATTTGAGGAGTCTATGCCATTACTTTACTAAGCTTGTTATAGCTAACCACTGTGAAGTAACTCTCACTAAATTAAAACAAAAATCAATTTAAAATGTTCCTTTAGAAACAGGAAAAATATCTGCATCCAAGAAAACTTAATATTCCTCTAGAGAGAAACTATGTTGCATTTTTGAATAAAATTCCTAAGAGTAGCCCAGTCCTAGACCATAACAATAACGGTAAGGATGCTTTTTCATTTCAGAAAATATGAGCAGACCTCTGAGTTACTAAGAGCTGCTCAGCTCTTCAGCATTCATTAAGCTGCAAATGTTGAGGTTCAGAGAACACAGCAGTCACCTTGTAGTCTAGGATGTATAATTGCTCTATCCAATTTTATTTGCACTGCTTAATGCAGTATGTCAATTCATGACATATTGATTCAACTTATAGAAGTAATTTTTTTTCCAGTTCATTTAAATTATAGTTTAGACTGAACATGTTTGAAGGAGATGACTATAAATTATGTCAGCTTTAAGTAAGTCTACATTCAAAAATACAATTTAAATAAAAAGTGCTAACTAATTTTGTTTAATTATTGATTTGAGCCTACTCTGCTTCTGGAAAATGTAATTACAAAAGTTGAATTTGGCCAGACCTACAGGATTATATGGATTCAAGTGGTAAAAGAAAGAATTCAGTCTCTAGATCAATGATGAAAATACGTTCTTTGTCAGAGGCTCCAAGGAAARTGTTTTATGGGTGGTTCAAAATGTCTGTCTGTCCTTCTGGCTGTTCCTCAGAGGACCACAAAAATCAAAGAGTTCCTTTCCAACACAGTATCCCATCAAAATACTGATCAGAGTGAGGCAGTTTGAATAAAAAAAGCAAATGTGGTTATCTCTCAAGCTGAAATGAATGTCTGCAAAAGTGTRTGCCTTATATACAAAATTTACATTCCTGACTGGATTTTTCTCACCCCACAGGCTGGTTTATTTTTCTAGGCACCTCAGTATGAACAGTAACAGAAGTACACGAGGAGTCTTATGAAGATCCTCTCAGGTAATACTTAAGGAAGCGTTTCTGCTAGGCTCAAAACTGTAAAGTAGAGAAGGCTAGAGTCCAAGACACTGGCATCAGAAGAGGCTTTAAAAATAAAATCACAGTTTATATTTTTATTATTTAAATGATTCTGCACATTGCCAAGAAGCTGTGGTAAAGCTAAGGCAATCTTTCAGAAAGAGATTGCATCCTGAGACTTTATACTCCTAGAAATCCGCCAGCTCCTTGAGGAATGTGCTTTGACCAAGTTACCTCCAATTCATAGAATTTCCTATGAGATGGTCAAAATGAGTGAATTTTACACCAAAAGTTTTAAAGTAACCTTTCCGATTTACTGAAGTACAAATTCAATTGTCTTTAAGCAACACTAAAGTACTCCTGAAGGTTAAATTCATCGTTCCTTAAAGATTTCAGCAGTGATTAAATAAAAATCTTTTACTGACACATTCCTGAAGGATAACGTTACGTTTGTAGAAGGATTTGAAAGATTATGTGAGGAACTGTGAAACAATTTCAGGATAATCTCAAATCCATGTTTCTGAATTACTGCAGTCTCAACGCAGAAATCATGATGGGATCCTTSTCTTTCATTACAAATCTTCATCTTTCTTTCTATCAGGCAAATGAGAGTCTCTGAAGGGCTTGTCTGTGCCAAATAATTTAGGTATGCTTACAACCCTCCCTCCAGCAGAAGCTATTTGTTTTCCATTTGTTTGCACCGCTGAGCAATTAATGGGTTTAAAAGAAACTCAGGGCAGGCAGGAACCCAGCTGCACTTGTGCTTCTCCTAGYGCACAGGTTGCCCAACCTTTGCCAATCTCAGCAATCTTCTTGGCAGAGCAGTGAGAAGATCAGAAATCTTTGACAAGGATTTGAAGGTCAGCCAAAAGAATTGAATAGGGAGCGAATGTTAGGGTGTAGGTATTATTTGCTGATGAAGGAAGACTCGTGTTTATTCAAGACTGGCCAACACAAACTCAGTATTTCTTGCAAAGTTAGGAAACTGAGATCTGTTTAGTCAAGGCCTCAGATCATACARCATACATTTGAGATCTTTTCCCTTTGTAAAGCCCTTCCCCACAAAAAAATTGCAGGAATGGGATTCCTTTGAGAAGYTGAGAGAAACTGTGATGCGATCTCTGTGGGGGCTTTCCTGAAAATGAGTGGAAACCCACGCTATTCCCCAGTTACCTTCTGCGACAGCAGAAGATGTCTCTGTTCTCCAAGAAGCTCAGCTTATCTCCCTCCGAGCTTTCAGCCAAGAGGAGATAGCTTGCAGTACACGTGGCACGACAGCGTGAGCAGTACACATCACATTAACATTTATAGGGACCCAGTGAGTTGTCACTGTGGGTTTGGCAGCACTGTCTGAACTGCCCCGGCATCTGCGAGCCATGTGGCCGAGGCAGCTGGGATCGCTTAGGGACAGATTGCCACCTGCCCTAGCAGGACTACACAGGCCTGGGGAGGGGGAGCACGGAGAGACTGCCTATGGCCATGCGGCCTGCGCAACCTCCTTGCAAAGGAGCAGCCCCTGTAGCTCAGCCCTGCTCTGGCTCAGGGAAGCCTGGGGCAAAAGAAAGGGGATGTTGCCATTATTTAATGCTCTCCCRCGGGACTGGGAAGGTGAGGAGAAGCATGGGGAAACAGGGCAGGTTAGTCACTTACATAGCCCCAGGTTGGCAACCCCTTCGCTGAAGTGCAACTGAGACCAAAAGTCACTTCAGCTCCTGAAACTCAGTCTCTGTAAAGCTGCCCTGGTGTCATAACACAGCAAACATCTATGTTTTCTACCTTCTTTGCTTTTTAGTTATTATTACTGTTCTTTTCTTAAAATAGGAACTCAAAATCTTATTTTGCACAGATATATGGGTTGAAAAGCTATTCATTTCTACTACAACCCTGATAAAGACATCTGCAGGGAAGGTACTTCCTGGTATTTACTGGGGAATCCTTTCAGCATTATTCCCCAAATATGCTAAGGAAACCTCAGCTGTTTCGCCAGAGTGGCGGTGCTGCCAGGTTTCCCTYTTCCCCAGGAGGGGAAGCACACACACCCCTTTTCACAAAGCTCTGCAGCCTACCCTGATCCGACACCAGAATACCCTATCTGAAAAGCAAGGGCCTTAAACACCAGCAAAGAACAGAAAATGCGGAACATAAAGTATCATGTACAGCAGTTTATGGCTACTGGCACAGGATGCTTAAACTGATCTGATAAACAGGCCTGGATGTGCGTAGCTTCTGCCAGAAGGCATAACTGTGACCTCGACCTTGGTGTGCAGAGAAGCTACTTTGATAGTATTAGTCTTCTGAAGTCTCTGCTGAAAATAGCATGGGAGTAATGGAAAAGAGATGTGTTGTTAGGGAAAGATTTGGGGGTAATTTTTAATCATTTGGCTCTGAGATACGTAGGTAACGTTAAAGTGAGGGAATCACTTGTCAGACTTGCCTTTACACTGGGACACTCGTAAAAAAGGTATCTATGACATATATCTTTTGCATTTTTTTCCTGTTAGGGCAGCTTCTAGAGTCCTTTAAAAATTTCCCACTGCAGAGATACAAGAKGCAATCCATCTTGTTCCCAGGCATTTTGTGCTCCTGGGAAAAGGTCAGAGGTCTACTCAGAAACTACTGTTTGGGAGAAAAAAAATGAGGAAGKGAGTTACAAATGAATGACAAGGCAGAACTCCAGGGAAAAAAATGATAGTTTGACTGTAATATTAAAGGCAGAGATTTCCAAAAGCACTTAATGATTTTGAGTGCCTCACTTCTTSGGTATTCCACCAGAGAAATCTTTGAGGCCTCATCTCAGAGAATAAGTGCTTGGCATTTCCTGAAAATTATGTCTCCTTTAACATATTTCAAGTGGTGCATGAAGAAAGGGAGCTATTGAAAATCACAAGGCCAAGATGTTCTTAGTGACTTAAAATGGTCAGACAAAACATATTGTCATGCTGAGACACATCCCTTCAAGGATTTTGAACATTTTTTTTCTTTCTCTGAAAGAGAGATTAAATAATAGTATATCTGAAATCTTACACTGCACTTCAGTTGTGTCATAAAAGATAGAATTCCTATTTGATATTAACGGAGCAGGTGAAACGTGAAATGATATTCCTTTAATCTTTAATGAAATTTCTGGTTTTAGCATTTAGCTCGTCTGTTCAGTGACACAGAAGAGCTAATAATATCACTGTTTTTGAAGGATTTATTCACTACAGGCAGCCTGATTTTCTGAAGCTGTAGCAGACTGTTTAGGTGCTCCAATGTTGCATGAAAATAATAATAATAAAAAAATCCTCTGTCCTTGAAGCCCAGTGAGCAGAGCTGGAAAGGTATAATTAAAAAAGAAAAAAAAAATCTCAATAAGCCACTACCCCTGGAGCAGGAGCACAGTATTTAAGAAAACAACAGTTCTCTAGAAATTAACAGGAGCAATGGGTTCCCAGGAAGTCTTTAGCAGAGCATGCTCTGAAACTCAACARAAAAACATGAGCGTACAACACTGAGAAGTTGAATGGTGCTTTCTCTAGCACACTGATTCTCTCCTGTACTACTTCAGTGATTTAAAATTTAATGTTTGCTTTTTTAACATCCTAAAGAATGGGAAAGTTTACTAACAAAATTGCGAAATTTTTTTGTAGAGGTAAACTGAACTTTTCTTTTGAGGGGTTGGGTATATATAAATTAGAGAATACTCTGCATGAGCTAGATTTCTATCAGCCTATCTGTTGATCTTTGTCTCTTCATTTCTTTCCAGCTCTGGATGGTTTATCCTTCACCAGACAGTTGTCCCAGGATGAGCTTTGGGGACAGGCTCATGACTGGAGAGACAGGGCAGCAGAGGAACTTGGGGGAAGACCCTTCCCCATTGCTTCCCTGGGAGAGCACAGCTGCATGGCCTGAACTCACCACAGCCAGCGTTGGGGACAGCGGGAGTTACTGAGGCAAAGAAAAACAAATTCTGCCTCCTACAGCTCTCCCAAATCCCACAGACCCCCTCYAGCATCTATACTCACCAATATATCCCTAGTGACCCCTCCCCAGTCCAGCCTTTTKGGGGAAAAGGTAGACTATACAATCCCCTAAGATCTTCCCCACATACCCCTGCCTCTATTATCCATAATTTCAGCTGAAACCTTTTCTTTCCCTTTAAGTCCTGGCATTCTTAAAACAGGGGAACATTGTAAGAATGTCCAGTGGATGCATTTATACTTACAAAAATCAGAGATGCTCTCCAGTACCCATTAAAGCTAGCTGGTAATGGAGCTAAAATAAACCTTGGCCATTCTCCCAGCTGACTATCCTAATAATAGAAATACCTCTCAGACTGAGTAGCTGATACTGGGGATCTGCCAGGTGATTTCCATTAAAAAGAGTAATTGATGATAGAAGTCCAGTATAATATCCTTGGTGGAGTTCTGCTTGTGTTCCTCAGAGCACCACAGGGATGAGAAAAAGGAGACCCTTTCTCCACTCACTATTTTTGGTTCTTCTCTTGTTGTTAGCGCTCTGCTGAGGTCTCTGCTCTTCTCTAGGTATCTCCAAACCCTGCTTCTCCTAGCTTTCCACTTACCGTTTCTCCGCACGCACAGAACAGCTCTGCGCAAATTCACGCTCTAGCCATTGTGCCAGCTTGTAAGAAAACTCCTGAGCCTGCGTGGCCAAGCTGCCGAGCAATGCTATGTGCAGCCTAATGTCACGCGRTAGACATTCCTCCATCTGTCTTATTTTACAGAGGACCTTGCTCACTTCTTCCACCCAGGCTGGAAGGAGACTAGCTAGCAAACCCATCGGGTTTCAGCGACCAGGGATGAGATCTGCATGAGGCACTGACAAAAGCCATCTACAGCAATGATGTTTAACCACACAGGCATTTAACCACAGTTTGAGAACACCASCAAGAAATAAGGGATCTGGCAAGCTCTAAGAGACAATTTCCCTAACCTATGACAGTAGGATTAAACCACCTGTAATACAGTCTCATCATGGCTACTCCAAGGACTAACCTTGCTCACCGCTTAATCTAGACTACCCCCAGACACTGCGTGTCACTGCAGCTGCTTCCTGCACTGGCAAATCTCAAACACCCTGAGGGAAGCCTGGGAAACCAGGGGTTGCTTTCTGGTGCATTGGTGCTGCAGGGACCCTCCCAAGCCAGAGCTGGGGCTTTTGGAGTCTGTCAGAGGGGTGACGGCCCTTCTGCCAGCAATGGCATGGAAGAGAGGTTGAAGAGCTCTCTCCAGGCCTATTAGTGCATGTTTCCTTTCTCATTTATTAATTTTAGCTCGATTTTTAATTTCTGCTTCAATAGTACTCACAATCACATCTTCTGCTAGGCTCTTCATCTGTGACCCAGAAACCTTATCACAGAGCACTGGGCAGAATGCCTGTTTAGCAAAACTCGCTGTAGATATATCTGAATGCTGCCATTTACAGGATGTCTAAACTGTGCCTCAGCTATTCCAGCTGCTATATATATTTAATCTGTGGCAGTATGTTAGCAGATCAGACTTAGATTAATCAGGCTGAAGGTAACTTTTGGACCTTTTCCATAACTAGGTCAGAGATAAATAAGGTAGATTGTTCTACGCTACAACACAAGCAAGCACAGGGTAGCAGGTGAAATTTTCAGGGATGTCAGCCGAAGAGATACTGTAGTAAGATTAAGGGAAGCAAAGTGAAAGGGGTCTGTGTATACATCTGTATGGATATTCACAAATGTGATTCAAGCATTTTCAATTTACAGAAACCATTAATTTCCACCAAAATTTTCTCTGCTGTTATAGCAGCAAATATGCAAATTTGCTTTATGCTAAAATGTCCTCCCCTACTTCCTTGGTATTATAAAATCAGTCCTGCCCACTGATATTAATACAGAAAGCTACAGCTAGGATAACAATGCAGCTGTTTGAAACCGAGGAGAACTCCCTGCATATCAGAAATGGGCTTCTATACATTTTGAGATTCAGTGATGCCTGGAATACAGTCAACAAACATGTGGGAATTATTTCCTATTAAAATAGAATAGGTCACATTTAGAATGTCTAACATAAAATGTGACTGCAGATATTAGTTGAGCGCATCTTAYCTTCAAATTAAAAACTGAACTAATGTTAATAAATCAGAAGGAAATATTAAAAACCTCTTCAGCCTCTACCAGTGTTCCCTGAATAAGGCCACTAAAGCACTGTTATATGCACAAATTCTGATGAAAGAAAGACCTGACTAAAATACTAAATGATGTTTAGGAATTTTTTTAGTATTGTGTATCCTTATTGCACTCGTAACAGCAGAAAAGTTGGTGGTGAAACCTCTCATTGCAGTAGTTCAAGGAAACAGTCACTGGACTCAAAAGTGAAAAGCAAACGTGCTGTAACAGTGGACAACTGAGATGTAGTCTGAGATCCTCTCCACATTGAAGCTTTCAGATGGATTTTTCACCATCAACTTGTCAGAATTACATCCAAGGTCAGTTTAAAAAACGAAGTCTCTTTTGTTTTTAGGTAGAGCTAGCATAAGAAAAATCAGTTAAAAAGAAGGATTCCTTTTTTTCCTTGCTCCTTTCATGGGTTTGTAGAAGATTCTGATATTCTTCCAAGTAAAGAACATGCTTTCTGGGCTTATAACAATGAGTATGATGCATATGGAAGGGGTACCAATTTCCCTGCAGCGGGCAGTTCTGTCAGCTCTTTCTTTTTAAGCTAATGGCTCAGGAGCAGCCCTTCTCTTCAGCCCTGTTCTGTTTGGYAACCCCTGTTAGGAGCAGTACTGAYGATATCCSACATCTGTCCTAGAGGACTGACATCATTAGCTTATTACCGGAAAAATGCACTCCTTTGCTAAGGGTTAATTTGCTCATCACAGACCTTTATCTGTGTTGTTCTTGTCTGTCTCCCCAAAAAGCAACCATACACATCTCTCCTTCACGCTCCAAGCAATAGCTAAGAGGCCATCTTTAACCGCACAGTGGCAGGCTTCTTCACTTCCAGACTCTCATGTTTCTTAATAACATTAAGCAGAGGCCTAACAATGAGAAGAGAGAAGGAGGTAGTGTCTCCCCTGTGAAATAACTGGCTAGTCCTCTCATTTTCTCGATGAAAATCCCTGCTAAAGACTCTCTGTTTCCATTTGCAGCATTATGGTTTCTTCTTGTTTAGTGCATGTGTCCTGTCAGGTGCTTTGCAATAGGATCTTCTTTCTTTATTAGTGGGATGATACCCAGTGGACAAGACTGATGAAGATGTTCTATAAATACATGCTCTAAACTTGAATATTCTTTAGCKAGTTTTCCTCTCCCCATTAGTCTGATCTGAAGAGGGGTCTACTCCTAGCCCCACTGCTGCTTTGAGGGATTTCTTTGGCTCTCTTCTCATCCTGGGAGACTCCCCTTCCCTCGTTCCCTTTGGCAGGCTTTGCTCAGGGTGCCTATTTGCCAGTATCTGGCACAGTGGAGCTCAGTGGAGCCTCAGGCCGGAGATGCAGAGCAGCCTGAGATGGCACCTGTGTCAGCTGATTCATTCCCATCTTCCTTCCACCACTTCCATCCCTTGAGCTCCTTACATTCTTTTTCTGTCARCCCCAGCACTCCTCACATCCCTCACTGTGTTCTTCTGGCACCTGGATCAGTGAAAATCCTCCACTGATTTCCTAGGTAACCCTCCTGAAGATTAGCRATCTGGAAGAACTCTGCTCAGAGTTCGATGCTCACTGGGCCAGTGGAAGAGGAGAGGAGAGAGAGCAGCAACCCATAATTAACYTGGGCATGGCCTGGCCTGCTGTGGAAATATATCACCATCCAAAAGCGACACTACTGAAAATATCAATAGTACCCTGAATTTAGTTTTCGTTGTTTGTGTTAACATAACTGTTTTTCTTTTTTATTTTTTTTTTCTTTTTTTTTTTTTTTTTTTTTTTTTTGAAGAAAAGGAAAACAAGGAAAGTGATTTTTGGGGTGCTGACTAGTAGGTCTGTTTTTCAGAAGTGTATCCATATTTCCCTGCCACAGTGAGCCTGGAAGGCAGACAAAGAGAACTTGGAACTGAGAGAAGGAAATTCTAGAAAAACCCAGGGATAAAGATGGGAATTTTCAGAAGTGCTAGACCACAGACCTGATYCTGCAGCTGGGTGTTAGAAGTAAGATTCCAAGTCATCTTAAGGAAAGAAAAAGTGGAAATTTGTGAAACTCCTGTGTAAATGCACTTTCATTAAATGCTRCTGAGGAATATATTCCTCCAGTGTACCCTCAGGGGTCTTGCATTTTTCTCCCAAATAGTGGAAAGAGGAGTAATGTTTCCAGCTGCCATCTTCCTAGCACGACACATATTATCTGCTGTCCTCAGCAATAGAAATCCACTTTGCTGCAAGTCAGATTCAGATCTAGTAAGCTGAAAAAGCTATTTTTGGAATCATTTATATAGCTGCTCAGAAAACTAGAGAGCATTTTATGTAATTTGTCTCAGTAAAAACATAGTTTATAGCACAAGATAAGTGTTGTCAGGATCCCCAGAATTCTTTGCCTTTTCATTAATATTGCCTCACAGGGTTTATCTGTGGCAAAGATATTAATTTAACATGTTTGTTTCAGTGGAAACTTAAAGAACTGAATGTACGCATTTCACGAAATCCGTTTTCCTAATTATCTGAGATGCTTATTTTGACTCCAATTTCTGTTCCTCCTTAGAGGATACTAAAGAGAAATAATCCACTCTGAATATTTTCCCTCCTAGGTTATTTTTGTTGCTTAGCATTTGAAACTTATCCTTCATTAGAGACTGATCTAAGAGCTATTTGAGTCAATGAAGCACTTGTTTTTCCTGCTGATTTCAGTGAGCACTGGATTGGAATTAAAAGTAATTTGGCTAGATAAGAGTTTGTCTAGAATTGGTGAGACTGCTCTTGTTCTGTGGCTCAATGCTAAATGTGATGACATCTCACATTTTCCACAGAAAAGTAGGAACTGTATCTTCAAAAGCCATAACTATCTTCTTTTTTTTTTTCCTGTCAAACCAGAGAAGATTAATTTTTTAACAAAATCTGTAAGGGGCATTTATGGAAGAAAGTGTGTCTGTGCTCAGATTATTCTCCTAGGCAGGAATTGCCCTAGACAGCCTTGATTTTGATTTTCTTTTTTCTTTTTTTCAAAATCTCCTAAGATTTTTTTTATGTCAAAAAGCATTGAAACAAAGAACTTTGAAAGTCTGACAAAAACTGTGGGTTTTTTTTCCTCTTTTTTTTTTTTTTTTTTTCCAGGAATACCACATTATAGATGATGACAATGAATAGCTTCATTTAGATTATTTTCATACTACTTTGACTAATGCAAATCACATTCTGGATCTTTTATTTCCTTCTTCCATGCCTTGCTCTAGTTTTAAAGGAATAAGGATTAGAAGGCTGTGCATATATGCTTTATGCTCACACATTAAATTCATTTCTAAATATAGAAATGTATATTTCTAAATATAGAAATGTCAATACTACACTAGGTCAGATCTTTTGACTATATTCGTGAAACATGACTTCTGGCTGACGTAGAGTCCTGTTACTGAGCCAAAGACACCAATTCAGCCCTTTCTAGTCCTTTCCTGCAATCTCAAGATTAGTTCCAGATGCCCCTACAATTTTTTCAGCAAAGTTAGCTGGAAAGTCCTGTGGTGTTATTTCTGCTTTGTAAGRATTCCAGGCAATTAGTCCCTTCCCCAGCGTGTTATGACCACCTGATTTACTTTACAAGTGTCCTCCAGGCAGCAGTGCTCAGGGTGTCTGCTAGCACCACCAAGAGACTGCAGAATTTCTTGATTCAGGCTGAGGATGTTACTGGTCCCAGTATGACCTGCTTGCATGACTGTGGACTAAATGCAGTGCTGGCCTTACGGCTGAGGGATCCTCCTCAATCTGTAAAGAGGAGCCAATTCTATTTTTAATTATGATCCAAAGGCTGTAAATTTTGGTTGTTGCCTCACTTTTGGTCAGCAACACCTGTGCCACGTGTGTCAATGTCAAGTCCAAAGATACACACAGATAAAGGATTGTAGTAATTCAGCCTAACCAAATATTATTTTTCCATCAGTTCTTTCCCGTTACTTTCAGAATCTCATGCTGGGAAAGAAGTGAGGAAGGATAAGAAAGTCACAGCACCTATGGAGGAGCAGGGTTGGTCCTTACTCTTCATCTTTGTAGCATGGGAAAAAATCTGACCCCAGAGGTATGACACATTCCCAGAAGTAACCTCAGCCAGTGGTTATGAATTGCCAGTAATTCATGACTGAGACTCCAAAATCCACTTACCCTCCTGTTACTAAATCTATCAACTATGATTCAGTACATCATATGTGATGGCTCTGCAGCTTGAACAAATATRGAGAAAAAGAAAGGAAACAGGCAAAAGGAGATCTCTCATCTCATAATGCTTGCACATTTTTATCATTTTCCTCCTATTGCAACAAGATTTTTCTTAAAGGCCATTTTATTGATTTGGCTTTATCATTATCCAGTGAGAGATGACTACATTTTTCTCCTTAGGTCCAGCTTGTATAAATAGGATGCCAAAGACCTGACCTGATGTCAGCTTCTTTAAAGAGTAAAGCCTTTTAAGTTTCTTGATAAATTTGTAGTCATTATAATTGTTTTATCAGTAAAGTAGCTTAAATGCTCTAGGGATTCATTTTCTTTCTTACCTGCTAGAATTGTAACCTGMAGGCTTTCCAAAACATATGGAAGCTCTTCAGAATGAATACAGGCTCTTTCCTGCCATCCCCTGTGTCTCCTACTTTATGAATACTCTTTTTCTGAGACTTATTCTCTGAGCCATTTTTTTCTTCTTACAGTCCTGTCTTGAAAATAATCTACTTCASTATTTAATTCTACTGCCTTTCTGAGGGCAAAATGACTAGATTTTGAGCCCTGTTTCCCTGATAACCCTTCTGAGCATTCATTTAGGGAAGCTGTGTCCTTCACCTCCTGCAAAYTATGATACTCATGTTATTTGACTTCTTATATGCAGGCCTCATTGCTTTAATTTCTCAATCCAAATTATATCTCATTGTTGTCATCTGTGTTCCTTGAAGAAAGGAGTCAATACCATCTTGGTTTCCATCTATTCATAAGGTGGTTTACAGGGACACTAGCAAGTATGCTGTAAATTCTTCTGTATCYGGTGGCCACTGCCAATTGTCATGTCTAGTGGCTTTGTCCAGTTTATGTGCAACATTTATGTCCAAAATTTAGTCAGAGAATTTCAATATGCACAGCTAATTCCATTTTACTGTAAATTCTTACTGTCATCAAAAGGAGAGAGCCCTGTGGGAGTTTTGTGCACAGAAGACTCCTATGATTGGACCTAAGTTTGTATATAAGGCAACACCAGAGCAATCCTCCCATGCATACTGCCAGTATGCCTCAAATCTGATCAGCAGAATATATTTTTAAAAACTATTTAGCTAATGCTAATATCCAAGTAATGCAAAGTGTGCAGGTGAGTTTGTGATGTGGATGTTGGAAGCACACCAGATTCACCTCAAAAAGAACCTGCAAACATCCATCAGGTGAAAACAGTTTTGTGACTCTGCTGCACTGGGCTGCATTCATACAGCGGAGCTTTGAGCAGTAGGCTCTGATGCTCATTAGCAACAACTTTGGGCATGGAGGATTAACATTGATGCTAGTGCTATACCTTTAAAATTTAAAACACCATTTCTGGAATGAGGGGCTAGTAAAAGTGAGCTCTGACCTTTTTTGCTAGGCGAAGGCTCCTTATTCCCTGAACAGAGCTGAAAGCTGGGTATCCTCACCCTGCCAGAGACCATGGCCCTAGGGTTGCACTGAGGTGAATTCAACTGAATTATCCATTAATCAAATACTATTCCATGGTAAAAAGGACTAAAAGCAATTACACTAGCAAAATTACAACTATTAGAATAGCTAAATTTGCCTCAAAAGCTTAGTATGCAAAGCAAAATAATGTGGATGGGTTTTTCTGCGTTCTCAGGTACATCATGTCTCTGCACCAAATACAAGAGGAAGAACAAAAGTCCATCCTTTGTATCTATAAGGTGTGTATTTTGGCCTCTCAAGGAACGAGCAGTAAATGGGATGCAGGTTAATTTGCCTTTTTTCTGCACTATTTTGTCCGTATTGGGCAAAGTGTTCTGGATGATCAGTAGAGAGAAGCAGTTCTGTCATTTCCCTGGGCACTCACTGTTGTCACTTGAGCTTGCCCTTTAGCTCACAGGAGTTGTGAAGCTATAAGAAAGCCTGGAGAAGCTCAGGATACCCTCTGAGCTGCTTGGAGCCAGGGAGGAGCATGTGTGAAGCTGACAGAGACTCCTCTCCATGCCCCAGTGTGGGCAGCAGGACACAGCATCCCTCCTGTCCCAAGCCTAGATCAAGGCTGACCTGACTTGTGCAGCTCGATATAAGCCATCCAGGTTTGGCTCAGGCCTGGAGGGCTTCTGGAACACGTCATATCCTAGCCACATTTCTGTCATATGCCTGACATAATCCCAAGATCTACAACTTGCCCTTTGCTGCAGAACAGAGAGTAAAATTTGACATGCTAGGCAGATCAGGAAAGGGTTGCTTTTCACCCTCTTTCTGCTGACAGTGTAGTGGATGAGCTAGGTCACGGCACACACAACCCTGCTGCAAATGAAGAAAAAACTGAAAAACCATTAGTAGCACATTTAGCTTTATTGAAATTGAACAAATACCTTTTTTTTTTTAATAAACCCTTTTACAGCAAGTGTAAAATTTTAATGTTTGATTCATTTTATGTTACAGGTTGTCTTCTTCTGTGTAAGCAAAAATACCATCTTTTTYTTCATTATTTTCTATTTTAAAACATGTAGCAAGGATTTGAATAACGCAGATCCGGCACCGAAAGGTAACAGGTTCTGAAAATCACAGTACAGTTTTAAAATTCTTAGGTTAGTTAATGATATTTAAAATGATAGCCACTTTGAGTAAAGATATAAATTAGAGGTCTGTAAACAAGTTGTGTTTACCTATAGAGCTATTGATTGCAGCTACAATGAGAGCAGTAATAGAAACTTAATGCTAAACTGAGCTACACCTTTGAGGAAACAAGTTCTTACTAAGTAGTGTGGTACAGGGTAGCACAATAGGTAAAATACAGTTTGGCACCTCAAGTTGCATGTAAAATCAGCAGAAATAAAATGAATTAAGTGCACTGTCTTTCAACCAAAATAAACCGGGCAGTTTCACTGGTTTTGGAGTGTCAGCTATCAAATAAATCACACAACACACAAGTTCAACCCCAAAATTACAATTCTAATAAAGCAAGATAATATTAAAATGCACACCCACAAGGATAGTAAAGTATAAATCTTTTTTGTTTTCTCTCCTCTGTCAGTAGAAATAATTTACAACCCACAAAAGGACTCCTTGGTGAAACCACTAACTACAGACATGGTCATGGAATGTAGCTCAGTAGACGTGTTTCAAATAGAAAGGCAACATTATCCTGAAAAAGTTTGGTCCTCTTATAACTCACTGTACTGTAGCCACCACAGTCTCTTGGTAGATGTTTTAGGAGGATAGTTTGTTTTCTGATTCTCTTTTGTTTTTAAAGATAATATTTTGGTGTTAAAGTTGAGTAAAATTTGGCCCCATTTACAGATGTGTGATCAATGCTGAATCTGGAAGAACAATACTGCAAGTACATATGGTGAACCCTTATTGACTGGTTTCATGGCATATTGTTTCATGCAATCACTTTTCTTTCTATAACTTTTTTTTTCCTTTTTTTTTTCTTTTTCTCTTCAGTGTCCTGGGGGACAAAAGAAACCCTTAGTCCAAATGACAGAAAGACATTTCACTGTTTATTTACACGTGTATCACTTTGGCTAAGAAGTCCTGGCAAACTAGGGTTGCCTATTTCTTGTGAATGTCCTCATGCCTTATAATTTTGTATGTAATCCAATAAAAGATGTTGAAAATGAGAAAGGCGAGTGGGAATGCAGCACGGGATATTGTATCAATCCTTTTTGCACGGTCAACAAACTTCTTTTTGATGGATTCTGAATCCTTTGGTGGTGCCAGAGGTGSGTTGGGTGGAGTAGCCTTGACTGCTGTGCCATCCTTGACTTGGAGACAGTGACCCATTCCATAGCCACTGAAATTGAATCGGCTGTCACGAGCAACTTCATCTTCCTGGAGGATAAAGAAGATARATAAGAAACAATCACCTGTCTATAGAGCACATCCCGTATTTGAATAGTTGATGTGTACACCTGCAAAACATCTGAGCAATTCAGCTGGTGAGGCTCTGCTGCAAAACCTAGACCTCAAAGACGCAATTAAAAGTCCCATAAAATACACTGAAATTAGGTGAATATAAATGTTTGTGAATCTGAGCCTTAACTTCCCTAGCTATGACTAAACCACCAGACCTGAGTACCAGGCTGTATCACAGCCCCTTAGAGAAGACAGCTAKCTGTGCATGCTTCACCTCATCACTCTCATCCTGTTTCCTCTGGGAAGGAAACTTCGTTATGTTGGCTGCAGGGAGTCTGCTCTGGCCAAGCTGACTTGGATAATCAGGGACCCAGGACTCCAGGTAATGCGCACCAACTGCTCTGGCTAACCATGGCCCCTGCACTTCAATGCCTGAGCTATGAAGCAAGGATAGATCCCCTCCCCTCCTCACTCTCAGCCATACTTTGAGGATCAATACCTCAAAGCACAATGAGTACTTAGTAGCAAGAGTTAGGTGCAATATTGAGAATTAATACACCGTCTTGAAAAAATCCATTCTCTCTCTTGTCTGAGRGGGAAAAACTTGGTTTTTTTGGAAAGGTGAGTTACTGAACTTTATCATCATGATAACTCTGATGAAGTGGTTGTGACTGTTTGTCTTGCTAAATTCTCACAGCCATTTTTCCTGTCTGATAGCACAATAATATACGAGTTATAGTTACTGGCAGCCCTCCATAAAGGATTCAAAACCAGCAAACAAGCAACTCTATTCTTTTTCATTCCACCAGGGATGAAGTGCAGGCCCAAAAGCTTGYCCTAGTTAAAGATTCTCTTTTTGTCTGACAAATATTTCATTGTTGACTTTAAATGACCTCTCCTTCTGCTCACAAGGAGCCCTTTCACTCATGGGAAATACTCCCTCGCATCTCCCACTACCCCACAGCCTTCTGATCCTAACAGAATCAGAGACTTCAAGAAAAAAAAACATTAAAGAGGCAAGATAGTAATTGCTGAACAGTTGCTGAACTCAGGGAGTGGAGGTGGGAAGGGAATAGGATAATTTACATCAGTTCAGGATTTAAATCACTGTTCTCTTACAGGAGCACCTCTTCCAATAATTTCATTTTTCTCTCTCCTCTAGTGTGACATTGGAATCGGGTATATTACCTGGCTTGCTCTCCTTACCTTGGAGCTGACATACAAATGTGAGTAAGTAATAGAGTGACTCAAGGTTACCGAATCAGAAATGGTCACTCTGAGATAACATTGAACGTGTAGGAAAGGAAGATAGGCAATAAAGAGTGTTCTTAAGCCTCTGTCACTTCAGCATGAAGACTATTCTATGGTGTACCCATGAGCAGGTGGATAATTGCACTATTGCAAGGCTGTTTGAGCAATTGTCCAAGTTTTATATCTCTTTTTATATCTTTTTTGTCTCAAAAACTCACCATCATTAAGAGAAAGAAACATGTTGCTTTTTTTTCAATTTTATTTATTTACAGTTTTCATTCCCTCTGTGAAAAATTTGAAATTCTCCTTGCCCTAGTGATGATAAATATGCAAAGTGTTTTAAAGAGGAACCCACTGAGACCTATGTTCTGGACAGTAGACTTCTTTTATGTGAGTTAACACTGCAAAGTCCTGCAATAATACAAGAAACTGCCTTTCTTGCAGCACTTTCCCTGATACTGAATTTGAAAGATAAAATGCAAAAGCAGAACATGAAAGGTGATTAAAAAGAGCAACAGATTWTCAGCAGCTGTGTTACCATATGTACTTTATTTATTTTTTAAAAATTTAATTTCTATTACTTGTGAGGGATMTATGGGAAGAAATAAAATGTACTGAGCTCAACCCAGGACTTGCAGAATCCAGATGTCCATGTCCTGCTGGGTCACAGCTTTGTTGCATAGGGCTGAGCAATTCGTCTTCAATGTTAGAACCTTAATTTTGAGCTTACAGTGTTGTAACTCCAGTGTGAGACCATCTAAGATTAAGGATAGGGGTCTTTTAATCTCATTCTTTCAGGTCTTAAGCATTTAACCTTTAGCTGCAAGGATCCACCAGTTTCCCAACAGGATTTGCAGCCCTTATTTTTCCCARCAGACAGTTTGGCTGTGCCATTTCTTTTTCAAAAAATTGAGAGGAAAGTGTGCCCAATCCCCATGCYAGCTTTTTTATTTAGGACTTCAGTAGGTATAGAATTACCCAGGACACAAGACGTACAGCATTCATCTAGGATATGAGGAGTATGTGTTCAATTTCCTTCTCTGCCTGAGGAGATCTGAATCTCCTTCTCCCCAGTGAATGTTTGAATCGGGCTGTTACCTGTTTTCAGAGTACAGAGCTGTTTGCTGGTTGCAAAAAACGTGTGCTTTTGCAGCAGTTTTTTAAAAAAGTTTACCAGAAAAACTCCTTTTAAAAAGACTGAATAATTAATTAAGAGACTGGCACCGTATTTCTCCTCTGCTGCTTGTTTCTGTCTTTGATATTCTATTCTGAYAAAAACTTAGCACTAGAGAGAGCCACCTAAGGACTGCAGCTGCCGTGACTATCTAACCGCCTGYGTATGCAAGCAAGGCCACAATCCGTACAGCCATATGTTTTATAGCAGGAAAATTCTCCAGGAGTCATAAAGCCCTGTCCAAGTCTCCTAAAGCCCTGCTGTGTGCTTTAGGGCACTTTATGGTCTGGTGTGCATCTCCCCGCTAAGCGCTGTCAGCACCCACGGTTTCACTGGCAGGACCTGACCCAGGCCGAGCTCTCTGGCCTCCTCATATATCACCTAAAAGACCTCGASGTTGTGCCCTTCTTTCCTAAAATAAGTCAACGCTGTTGAAAATTCAAAATGAAACACTGCAGAGCTTGAGACCCATGCATCTGTCCTAGGCTAATATCTTTCTTGTGAGACTGCAGAATCCTCTGCACTGCTAAATGAGAGAGAGAGAGGGAGTAAATGCAAGCACTGGAGCTTCATTCTCCACWCTGGTTGTTAGTCAGCTCGCTGTGGTGTGGCCCACACCAATGAGCTTTCTCTGAGACAAATGTGCTCCACTGAGGCTATCATTAAACACWACGGTCATTAGCCACAGGGTAATGCTTGGCCTCAGGAACAAGRGTTTGTCCCGAATGTACTTTATTTTATCAATACAAGCATTTTCAAAGAGAATCTCTCTAAAGCACCATAATCACAGTGCAAAACCATAATCTRAAAATTCCAAAATTCTGTTACACATGAAGCGTATTTGGGCAGAGTCATAGAGAAAGAACTCTAAATTTAGATTCTTTGCAAGAGAATATTTTGTTTTCTATACATGACAGGGAGAGTAGATCTCAAGCACCTTCTCTTAACAAACTGGCTATGTCTTACTTTAACATGGGGGCTTGGCAAACTACTGAGAAAACTATCATCTGGACTACCCTCTGCATGATGGCAGAGTCACTTGTCATTCTCAAGGYCATATTTGGTTCATACTATCTCACATACCCTACAGTGAAGACGCATCTAAAGGCAGTCTTTGATCTGTGCTATTCACTAGCTTAGTCCCCAATAAAATAGCACAAAACAGTTTTTGTAACATTTCTGTCCTTGGTTTTGTTGGTCTACAYATAATACTTGCTTTCATTTTAAAACAGTCAGGACCTCACTTGCTTAAATTATCAGCTACTTACGGCTTTACAGTTTTTAATATAAAAATTGAAGATCAAATAGAAGCCAACAGGCACCAACTAGAGTGTCATATCCAGTAATCGATGAAGTGAATGACTTTAACCTTCTAAAGGGATGTGAAGAGTCTTGCATTATGTATAGCTATAACTCAGTCTAGCCTCGATGAAGATATGGGAAAAAAACATTACAAGTTAGGATGAGAAATGGAAAAGAAATAGCAATGTCAAAATGTTTTACTATTTTCCCCTCAGGTTTTCACACTCTTGAGTATTTTAGAAGAATCATCCTTTGAAATTAAAATTATTTCCTGCATTTTGGGCAAATTCTATAGACCTATTTTCAACATCATCTAATTTATAAAATAGTTATATATATTATCTTATGATGCCATACAGAACATTCTTTGGTGTTGGATTTTCATCAATGAACTAGTGATTTCTTTCTTGATTATTAATTTCTCTTAATAATCAAGGGGTAAATCAAGGGTTTCATATTCTTCTCATGGTATCCTGCTTTTCTTCTTTTCATATTCCATCTTTGTAAAGCTTTTGTTTCTACTCTGTCAGGTCTAGAATGTAACTAGTACTGTCAGCTTCATACTACTGCAATCAGGAATAGGAAAAAATCTTTAGGTAATCTAGCCCTTTCCTCCCCTTGCGTGCACAGCTTTCCATGCAATGCATTCTAAAGTGCTCTGTCCAGACCAATTTTTAAATGCTCACTGTCAGCATTGACTCAATTTTAACAACAAGGAAAATGAGAGAGAAGCTGGCTTCMACTACTGTATTTAATTTGCTCTCTGATGTGATTTATTCATTTAATTTTGCTACTCCTTTCCCAACATATGGTGGGCAAACGATTTAAAAGACTATCTGGTTTAATTAWATTTCAAGGACATAGGAGATATTAATTTTAGGTATAGATTACAGAACATCAGGGAAATTTTCCTTTTTGGCATTCATAAGCACTAAGTTAGAAAACCACAATAAATTTAGACTTGAATACAAAATGAAATCAATAGGAAGTAGATACCAAAATAGTTTTGGAGACTTTATCCTAAATCATCTTTATGATTTTGAAACATCTCTCATTTCTCAGTGCATTACATAGTTCACAGTATGGTTTCGCAAAGACAGTGATGCCCACATGATTTCAGTTCTCTGGAGTCGGTGAGATTGTGCAYGAAGGCAGTTCAGCCAAGGTAGCGTACTTGGATTTTCAAATCGTCTTTGGTTCCCCACAGAAGGCTCTTAAAAAGCTAAATTGTCAGGAGAGGAGAGAGAACGTTGTTTCACAGATTAACTAGTTAAAAGATAGTAATAAAGTTTAGGAGAGGAAGATCAGCTTTATATCTGAGGAAAGCTGTGGAAGATGATCCTCCAAGGATCTGTAATTGAACAGCAAAGATATTTAAAATTGAGCTGGAAAGAAGCATTTCAGAGCAAGGGCACCTCAGTGAAACAGGTTATCCAGAACTGACAAGTCTAAGCCCAGCTTTGCAGAAGGAGCTATAAATGCTGAGTGACCAGGTAACAAAATGGCAGCAGATGAAATCTAGTATTGATGGGTGCAAGCTAAAACACATTGCAAAAGATAACTCTAATTGTACACACACAGTAATGGGCTCAAAATTAGTTCTTTCACGGGAGAGAGTTCTGGGAATCACTGTGTAGATGATTCTGAAAACATTAGCCCACTGCTAAGCAACAGCCAGGCAACTGGGAACAAAACAGAAAACATAGTTCTGACACTTAAAGCACTCACAGTGTGCCCAGTTTCTAAATGCAAGGAACACTTCTGGTAACCCAAACTCAGTAAAGACATTAGAAAATTGCATTTAGAAAAAGTACAAAAGGGAGCAGCAAGGATGACCAATGATTTCTTCTGCTTGAGAAGAGACAGTAATTGAGATCTCTTCATCAGCTTAGGAAAGCTATGTTTGAATGAGGATATCACAGAAATCACAAAATCCTAGTTAAAATTAATGTTAGATAGAGAAAATGAACAGGTTATGGTTAGATATTTTTTCTGAAGTGCAAGAAATAGGATAAAACCCAGTGACACCACCAGGGAGAATTTATTCTTTTCTTTTTTTTTTAATGGAATTTATTTTTCATTTAACTGTGTAAATTATTGTGAATTGATGTTTCAGAGGATGAAAATAGCAAAATGGCACAAATTCAGGAAGAATAGGTTCATTTGTGGCTACTGAAAGTGAAAACTTAGTTCAGTTTTTAATAATTTGAGGGTCTTTTTATTTTTTTTTCTCCTCACATGGCCCTGCCTTGAGGCTAAGCCCTGCCAATGCAGAAAGAAATGACTTTGATACAGCAAACCTATGTGTTCCAGTTCTTTAGTGAGGGGAAAATGTASAGATAGAGCAAGATCTAGGTGATATTTGGTAAGGAAGAGGTCACTGGCAGATTTCTGTGCTTTGTTCCATTCTGGGGAGCMCTGGAGCTCAGCCTTTCTACAGCAGATGCCATTCCATCTCCCCACTTAGCCCAGGCTTCAGAGGAACAGAAGGTGGTGTAAAGCACTTTCTCATTGCAATTCTGCCCAAACTGCAGCTCATATCAGTCCCAGAATTTGGCCTAGATGCYGCTCTTCCTAGATATTCACTAGGGTGTTTCACCGAAGCCATAAACAGTCTCTGACTGATTCTACTGAGGGGTCCTGCTCAGTCATGATGTACCACTCTGTGTATAACATCTTTACCATCTCTCTTACCAGCAATTTTCCTGCTCAGTGAGGTTTGTTTTTCCCCTCATTTGGACACTCATGCTTTATAAAATCTAAGTAAAAGAAACCTTGTATTATAAATATCATCAACATTTTAATTATGAAAAGAGAATTTGRTCATTGCTCTCTTTGGTAAGGATTTCCAGTGGACACATTTAGGTTTGTTTTCTAGAGTTTTGTTTAATAATACCTCTTATCTCCAATAAACAGCAGAAAAATCTTTGAAGCATAAGTGATTTACTTACTCGTTCTGTAAGAACAGCAAGTGAACTGTTGTTAATACAATAATGAAACAGTAGTTAATGTAGTTTCGCCCTCCTCGACTAGAAACTGAACATTATCCAACTGAAAGAATAACATAATTTAAATGTGTTGTGGTGCAAAAATATCTTTCTGAATTGAAATATCATAAAGTGGAACTGAAATGTATTAAGAATCACTTTAATAATAGAGATTATACAGTCAGTAAGGTGATCAGGTTGTTATAAAAAGAATGATTTTCCTGTTCTTTAGTAAAGTAAGAATTCTTCCCTTCAGATTTTGTAAATCCAGTCAATATAAATTTCTTATTCAACCTCATGTTTTATATATAAGATATAATTAATATTMTAATTTTGGGAGAGGGAGAGGGAACCAGATGAACTGCTGTTTTTCAAAGTATCATAGATGTTATGATAGAGAATTATAACTCCTAAATAAAGGCAGATTTAYTCCTGACACAGCAATATTGTGTCTCAGTTTCCCTCTGTTTTAAATTAAAAAAATACTTTAAAATGTCCAGGTTCAGGGATGTGTGAGTGTCCTTGTATAGGCATCATTTGTTTGGATATTAAGTTCCCTCAGGACAGTGAAGTTTGGAGACTTGACTGCTCTTGGATAGCAGTTCTGCCAGTCTCTTTCTGATGAAAGGAGTGACTGTCTCAGTTTATCAACGGGAGCTGCATATTATCTGTTTTAAATCAGACAAATGCATGTTAGTGACTTTGATTTGAGAGATAATCTGCTTTGACCTGAAAACTAATGGATTCAGGGTGACTCTTTTCTCCTCACCCTGTCTGCGTGTAATTCTGGGTAAACTGCAAGGCTAGTATTTAAACATGTGATTATTCCGACATTTTAACTAGTGTGTGAGATCACAATTACTGGGGGCATCAAAGCACATGAGAGAGGACAGCAGAGCACAGTAGGTATGGAAAAACATGAAAAATTTGGGGCAGAAAGGTAGAGAAAAGCAGTGCAGAGACAACATGGCTCTGCTTTGAGGAGCGAACTTTGCTACAGCTTGCTTCCATTCTGATTAACTAACCAGCATGAGCCTTGGTGAGCTTAGTGAAGCATCAGCTCATACAATTAAAACAGCTACGACACTTTACCTGTCTACATGCTAAATAAATACAAATAATGCAAAGCAAGACTGTATTTGCTAACATGCTCCAAAACCTAAAATACCTACGGAAACTTACCTAGAATGAACCTTCCTCTTGCTCTCTRCGAAACAGCTAACTCATTAAAGATTAGTCTGCACCATAAGCAGACCCACACTGTTTGCAGTGTTTAAGCCCTAGCTTCAGACTTCAGCACTCTCTTGCCCTGAGACTTGCTGCCTGCTGCAGGGTCAACACAGCCCAGCAAATCAGGACAAGGACACTGTGCCTTGGGTGTGTGACAGTCTTCTGGGAAACTATCATTGCTTTCTTACAGCATCGCATGAGACACCTGAGCTTGCAGGCCCCAGCCAYTGATGGAAATATTTGAGCACAAGCTTCCTTAGGATTTTTCCCGGAAGGTTCTCTGGTAGTTTCCCCCAAGCAGTTTTAAATATTTTGGGGGAGATGGTTTTTATCGTGCTTTTTTCCACTGGTCTCTGCCTCCACTGTAATCAACTTAGATTACTTTATTACAACACCCATGTGCCCTGACCTTGGCAGCACAGAGTATCTCATTTGTTGAACAGTCAAAATTAAAGAAAAAAAAGAAAGTATATGCATATGCATAGGGCCCAGAATTGACACCTATGATCCGATTTGTGTAGATCACCATCTGGAACAAAGCATTGCTGGTAATTTTTTCAGATTCAGATTTCAATTTCTTCAGCTCTCTCAGGCTTTGGGGTGAGCCCACTGATGGTCAAATGGCAACGCGGCCTCTGCCCAGAATCCCAGCCTGGGCAAGACTCTGGAAGGACACGTTATAATCAGTGACATCTGTCCCCATCGCTGAGCACTGACAGTCCCCACTCTGCACATGTTAGGCGCTGAGAACAGCTCCTATGGTGTTAGGAGCTGTGAGCTTCCCTCACAGGGAAGTGGAGGAGAGAAGGGGGTGCCAGGCTCCCTCTGCATCTTCACAGACCTCCACTCACATCTTATGAGGAGGAAAGGTTGCCTAACAGCTTTGCACCCYTCTTGCCAGGCTTTACAGTAATAACTTGCTTTACAGTAATAACTGGAGAAGCCTGCTAAGTCTCAGCAACGTAAGGAGAATGACCAAATATGCAGTACATCCTGCAAGACTGTATGAGGTACTGACTTCTAAAAGCTCCCCRTGCCACTTTYTCTTGGTCAAAGGTAAGGATATCAAGAGATTTTAAGTAAATGCTATAAGATAAATAACATAAAGAAGGGAGAAAGGAAAAGGGAAGAGGAAGGGGAAGGGGAAGGGGAAGAGATATACTCTTTTCTCTACTGATGGGTTCTTCCCTCCAGACCATTTACTACAGCAATGAACACCCAGARGAAGAATATCAGTGCTTCCTCAGACAGACTTAGTGCATTTAATTTATGCAAATACTACACAAAACAAATTAAATATTGCAAATTATCTTTTTTATCTAAAAAATTAGATTTAAAAAAATCTAATTATTTGGCAAAATAGGAGTATCTGCATAATCTTAGAGTGTTCACAAGCAAATTTCAAAAGGCTGGGGGGGGGTTGTTATTTTTTTAAGGAGAYGAGCCAACAGATAAATCAATGCCTTTTCCAGTTGTCAGTTCTTTATACRAGACTTCCAACAAACAAAGCTTTGGGATTAGTTTTTTTTTCTTGTCTTCTATTATACAAATTATCCTTTCTGGCTTTGCATACTGTTTAGTTATTGTTGTTAGCCAAGATCTCAATCTGGATTTCTCTAGCTGCTTTTACATAGCTCTGAAGTGTGATTGGGTTAAACAAAGCATTTGCCAGCTATCTGCACTTCAGACTTGGTTTCTAAATTAAATGGTTGCATCTTGGAAACATCCTGACTCTTTGAATGTAACAGAAATTACTATATATATTCACTTTTGTATTTTCATTTTGATATGCTTCTCTGAAGGATTGTTCTATAAAGTTCTGATATTATTTATTCACAGAAAAATGAACATTTATTATGAGGTAAAAATCAATGGCTCTCAATGATACAGCAACTTAATGGTCTAATCTTTACACAGAATTATATTTTTTTCTGATCTGGTAAGTAATAAATCCACAAATCCTACAAGGTCATTTGAAATATGCATACAACAGAAAYGAAATAAAGTTTCACTTAAAATGAGTTTGATGATAGTTTTTTTTTTCTACTATATTATACATACACAAATACATATATTCACACAATCTGTATATACCCACTTACATAGATGTGTATACATACATAAACATACAGACTGTTTTTTCTGTGTGCATCTACTTAGTTTAGTAATCTAATGCATTCGGATTCCCTAAGGGTATCTGTTAATGGGAGATCTGCTTAACTAGAATTTGTATGTTCCTGTTTAAGATTAGGTGCTCTCTCCATGATGTTTATCATACTGCAACCTCCATTTTGAATACTTTTTCAAAATACTAACATTTCTACTAGCTTGTCGCCTATATGTGGGACTGAAATTCCAAGGAAGAGGGACAGAGCACACCTGAGTAAGGGTTATTAAACCCTCTCAATCTTCTCCATCCATGGAAAGACTCTTTGGTGGAGTTTTGGCACCTATCCAGAAGACCATCTGCCCAGACAGGCTGGTAGCTAAGCAACAGATAATTTRGTGGTAGACTATTATTACTTGGCAAAACTGATTAAAGGATAACCTGAAAAAATAAATTTGATAGTATATGAGAAAAGTCAGTACTGAGATATACAGGCAGATGAAAAGCAGAACCATGGCTAAGGGACTAGAAAATGTATTCTTGGGAGGGGATCTCGGACACTCATCTAAACTCAAACCTTGCTCAAGAATGTTAAGGAAAATGGGGAGAAGAAATGTCCAAATATTTTATCTAGAGAGAAGAACACAATAAAAACACCAAAATAAAAGGTCACTGTGCCAGCAGCCTGCCCAAAACGTGTATATTGCATGTTTCATCTTTTATGTGACCTGGAGTAATAAACTCTAAATCAGTGTCGGCAGTGCTGGAGCTCTGGAAAAGCATGCACTTGACTGTACTGGAGAGATCAGTACTAATTTTGAGGGCCTAACACCACCTGACTTTGAAGTCCTACTTTTGTGAGGGGATAACACACGGGGAAGGATTATACTCAGTAAATATGCCAWTGAGCCAAAGAATGAAGCAGTGCAGAACCTCCCCCAGACCAAAAGAGACCCAATAGCACAAGTTTCTACTTCACTGGACCTCCAATAGCCTCTTGAGTACCAGGCAGAAATGCTCTACCAGGACTGAACAATTTGATGGGCTTGGGGGCAACCTAAATACTGCACGACAGGATATTGTACATTCTGTGCAATTACAATGAGTGAACACTGATCTGATTTGTTTATCCGGAGCAGAGAACCCAAGTGGAGTCGTATAGCCACTGATGTGAAACAYAACCAAATCAATTAAGGAACTGGTAAGTATTCAATAGCTGCTCTCAGGCTCTTCCACAACTTAYCTCCTTCTCCTGTATCTGACTCTTTCCTTCTTGACTCCTTTCCTACCTTTTCTACAGCAAATTTGCATTACTAACTCCCAGCTCTGCTTTTGCCTTGYTGCTTCCTTACTGATTTCCAAATCTGTGACCTCTGTGTTCTATTCGCAAAACTCAGTTCCTTCCTCAGCCCATATCTGCTCTCACCCCTTTCTGATCTTTGCAGTTAACTTCCCTTCTTCCAAAGGAAAGACAAATAATAAAAGAAGAGGTTATTGTCCTCCACCTTGCCAAGACCACTTCTGAACTCAGGGGGTTATTCCAATTTTTAAGAATATCGAAAATACTTTTTTTAATAAAATATCATTTTCAGTTTTAATACCCACACAGCTTCTAATTGTTCAAAGAGCTTCAAGGAGCACAAAACATTTTGAAATGTATCGCTACTTATTTGTACTACCACTCACTATATGCATCATGCCCTTTTGCTGGCATGGAAAGCTGGAGCTCTTGCAGAGTGTATCGGCCCACAGAGCTTTTGTGTCTTTGTTCTGATTGCCCAGCACTTGCAATATGAACCATTCAGAGGTTCTGGAAAACGAACACAGTAAACACTGCAAAACCAGAAAGTGGCATTTTGCTTTTATTCTAAGTTGAAAGCTCAGCAAAAAGTTGTCAGTCATGCATACTACATATTGTTCTATCTACTGAAAACTCAGTAACTGGTAATATATGCATATGGTAATAGATTAAAGACTTGGCACGCTTCTGGAATACTCCAATGGCATGTCCGCTAACAGCAATACCATCTGGTTTTTTTTATACATGCTAAATTTATAATATTGTGCTAATTTATGTATTAGCTTACACACAACCTACAGGAAATTGTGCTTAACAGATAAGCAATATTTGGGCTTTGTGACTTCCCTTCAGCAAACAGTTGGYAAATGTGTCTCCAATTACTCTCAGTTCTCTCCTTAGAGCAAGCAGTTTAGAAATCAGTAAAATTGATTATGTACTCTTCTTATTCCTAAAGGAATAGCAKTGACTTGTCAATTCAACTCTTACTTCACTAAGTTTTTGCTCATTCAAACCTGACTGGAATTTTAAGAACATATTTTAACAAACTGAAATGTGGACAGACTTTCACCTGGAGTCTGGACACCAGTGTTATACAAGAATCCTGATACTATACAGCTACATTGGAGTGTTCCCCTTCTAAGTTCAGTGGCAGTTTTACTATAAAAGGAAGTTTACCATTAACACCACCTTCTCTTCAGCTGGCATTCAGCTTGACATTACAAAAAGTAACCACCTTATTGATCAATGCCATAAACAAACCTACAAAACATATAGGCATGTTCTTCCTGGGATTTGGAAAGAAGATAAAAGTAAGAAAACAAGAACCATTGAGTAGGCGCAATATTGGCAATATCCCCCTCCTCAGACTTGGCCATTGAAACTCTGAGGCATGAGATGTAACCTAACACTAGGTTACAAAAAAGGCTCCTTTTGATGGTCTTTTGGGGTTTTCACAAGTCTTTTCGCCAGTCAGCATCATGGATGGACTGTTTACAGACGATCCTAGAGCTAATTCATTTACAGAGTCTCTGCATGCCATTGAACTGAATGATTTCTCTCCAAAAGGATAAAAGGCYAAATTATGCTTTGTTTGGGTCTGAGGGAAGCAGGTATATCAAAGTGTTAGACYACTGAACCATCACTTGAGGGGACAGGTGTGTGGAGGATATTTTAAATAAATACATATAATAGATGGTTTCGGTTTGTCTGTCTTAGAAAGGCTTATAAAGTAAATGTCAGTATAAGGAATAAGGCAATTTATTTAAGATGATTAAGAGAATCTGACTAATATATTCAAGTGTGACAATTCCAATCACATCTTCATTTCAATTTACAAGGAAAGAAATAAACTAGGCTTCATTATTGTTCATACTGCTGGTGCTATATATTTGACATGATAATGTACAGTATTAGTCAGTAAATTGACTCATTGGACTGCCCTTGATCATATGCTCCATTTTCTGCTCAGCAGGGCCTTCTTTAACAGCTATATATAACTAGGCAGAAAAAAAGAGAGACAGTTCTCTCTTAGATCATTATAAGATGATGTTGCGTTCAGTTTTCCTGTTGCTTCAAAGGTTATAAATGATGTGATCTTTTTTCCATCACAGATAATATATGGCTGCTGTTTGTCAGACTTGTCAACTCCTCATACAGAAATCCAATACTCCCCGCTTGTCACACATTCATTTCAGATGTGTGTTCTTTTGCAAGGCCCGACATGAAATAGAAACTGTACTTCTATCTGCCAGTTTTCCAGTCTTGCTTTGTATGGTCCTTCCTTGTCAAAGCACAGTTATGACATTAGCTACCCCCATGAATACTTGCAGGAAACGTAGAATTTCCTGATTGTAATTAAAATTCTGCATGTTTTTTTCTATTAAATAAAGAAAATCATTATACACCTTAATCCATAACTCTGCTCTTCGATCATACAGTTTGTAAATGTCTGATTGCTGAGCTAATTGCTCAGGCAGGTTGTTTCTAGACTACATCATGTATATATGGGTTTTAAATCACTGTCAAAATAGGTATTAGATTAATCGTGGCTCCTCATCTAAAATGTGAAAAACTGCTTCCTTGGTCCAGGCAGAAGTTAAAGTTAGGAGGAACCTTTAAAAAGTGTTAGAGGGTGAAGGGTTCTCAGGGCTAAGAAAGGATGAGAGCAAAGACTTAGAAAGCAGACAACTCAGTAGGAGGATGGCACAAATTACAAACATACAAACTGTTGTAGCTGTATTTCAGTTCCTCAGCATCTGCTGCCGTGTAACCTGTGCTGTGAAGGAAGAGGAACCAAAGAGCCTTAGGATAGAAAGACCCTATAGTTATTATTGCCCAGAATGGTAAATAATTGTTCAGAGTCTTTTTTAGCGACCTTTTTTCTCCAAGAGTACTTTGAAGTCAAGGAGAATTACAGGATGTAAATCAGAAATACTCAGCTCCAGGTCAGCACATTCACAAAGAGATATAATTCAGCTCACAGTCTCCCTGAGGAACAGTCTCTCACAAATCTCTGTTAAACTCGCTCATGATATACTGGGCRCATTACAGAAGAAACTGTTTAAGAGCACTGATTAATATTTTCGGCAACTGTAAATCTCTCAGTGTGCTGCCTGATCCTGGCTACACCAGCTGGCTTTCAAGGACCCTTCTGGTCCTGCTTTCCATGATCCTGTGATTCTGTATTTGTAGTTTGAAGAATGGAATAGAAATCAACACCTCGCCAGGCCAAACAGCTCTCTATACATTGTAATGCTTTATACATGCAAAGAGGCTAAAGTTTAAGCCTCTCAGCTTTGAAGCTTCGAAGCCTCCTAGCATAAAGGATCCTCAGGCTCCCATGCATCTGGTATCAGTTCCTAAGTTACCTTTCCCTTGATATGGAAGACAAGAGAGGAAGGACTTGTGGATAAAGAAAGGCTAAAATTAACATTCCACTGTGGCCTGCCAATTACCTGTGAGGGTACAATGCTTTGGGAGTGCAGACATCTGTCTCAGGTTAATGCAATCCTTGGTTTGCACAAGAAATACAGTGTGGTAAGCCTCCCTTCCTATCTCCTATCTGCTGAATAAGACCCTACTGCAGGAGAGTAAATTGTTGCTTCATAGTTGAAGAAGGTAAATACTTTGCAGAACTCCCAGGAAAGTCAGATTAGGCAACAAGAAGCTCCAATAACACTTTGGCTGGGATGCCATGCCACATGCAATAAAACAGTCTATTAGCATCAAGTGGAATTTGAAAAATATTCATGAAATAACGACTCTTAAGATCAAACATGGCATCTGATGAAAAAAAAATCCTTCGTCATGGTATAAATCTGTTATTCAACTCAAGCTACACAAATATCCACAAGATAACCCATCAAATAAAGGGAAATGCTGTGCCAGAATAAAGAAGGATGACAAAATCATCAATCTTCACATGTCAAAAAGCAAAATTCAAGTAGATTATATTTACAACAAAATTACACGATATAAGCCACAAAGGAAAGTGAAGAAAGATCAAAGAGAAAATAAGGGATAGACAACATAAACAGGCATCCCCAGTATCTAGAAATAACAAAGGAACAGGACTTTACAGCACCAGAGCRTCTTAAAAGAGCTGCCGTGTATTTGGAGGAAAACATCCTTTGTGTAAACTTGAAAAAAAAGGGTCTTTATTTGCAGCTAGGGAGCAACACAACATTTCTGTGCCTGCAGAAAGCTATCCTCTTTGGAGATTTATTACTCTTTTTCCCATAGTCCCACTGGTCTCTATGAAAAAGTACAGTTTATTTCTCCACCACATGAACATCCAGCACAAGTAGCAACAAGGGCAGAATAATAAAAGACCAATCCATTAGTGAAAAACACAGAACTGACTCCTCTGTAGTTCATGACAGAAAAATCTAGGACATCTCCAAAATAAGGAACAAATGGCAGTGTCTGAAAACATTTAAAAAGAGAACTGCAACAGCTAGCTAATCACTTGCTGAAGTCTACATGAAAGGTGAAGCTTGGGTGCCGCAGAACTGACATAGAAGAATGTTTCATGATAAATTTTTAATTATGGAAGAAAATAATCTTTAAAAATAYGGACCACCTCACGTAGTGTTGCCACAAACTTATGCTGTTATTTCTTTTACAGCCAAATAAATGACAGGCTATAACTCTGAGTGTTCATTTTGTACTACTGTATCTCCCATTTTTTTTGCTTCCTTTCTTGCATGTCTTAAGGACCACCAATAGTCCCCTGGCCATCATCTGAGAAATCTGAAGGGCAGGCTAAAGCTGGCTAATACTGAAGTCCTTAAATAAGATAACATTTTTCTTACTATTGTTCATACTTTTGTATGACTACAAATATATCAAATCAAATCAGAAAGAAAATATAAATACTGAAAATTCCTTACAGAACTAGTTCTCCTCTTTTCTCCTCCAGCCCTACACTCCTTGCTGGCACAGTCACTGAACCCAGTATTACTTTGCTTTTGACAAATAGCAGATGAGAATATACATTAAAATTTGCAAAATCAATTTTAGAGTATTTCCATTAGGGCTTTCATGATACATATAGCTTTATTGTTTCTATCTCTTGATTAATCATTAAAAGGTCTTCCTCCTCTTCCGCCACTGTTTTCAATCCCAGTGTGAATTCCTAGCTGCTCCTGTGACCATATGTATTTCTAGTTCCACAATGCTGAGGAGCTGATATGAACAACTCATAGCCRGTTTAAGAAAGCATTAAATAATTCACGAATATAACATTGAATTGTGTTTTCTATGTAAATAGCAAAGGCTAGCATTACTAAAATACCACCTCTGGCTTAGGAAGTCCTTGAGTTGAAAATTTCTGGAGCCTAGAGGGATATACTGAGGACATATTGCTGTAAACTTGCACTCCTCTTGCCTTCTTCTCTGGGCCTCCTCCATTGAGAGCTGTCACAGATAGCTTCCTGGGCTAGACTGAGTCTTGGACTAAGATGGTAGAGTTGTGTTTTATATTCTCTGAATGGAGCTTCCTACTGTGAAGAGACATAGCTGAGTGCTGAATAGCTCCCCCAAGAATTTCGCAGTAATGCTCTCTATTTGACTTCCAARTTTGGATAACAGCCAAAAGAAAAGTTCCTGTCAAGTGCCTTTGCCGTTTAGCTATGATGCTGTACGTTTAGTTCAAACAGATTACAAGCTCATTTTGCCTAAGATGTGAAATCTGAAGACAAGAATCCAAATCCAGTATTATACCTTTCTGTATGCATTATTAAAGCAATTGTTTTCAAGCATAATATTACATCTATAATAAAGTTCTATTATTTCTACCTTCTAATTTAGCAGAGTGGTAGGTATCCAGCTCTGCAGGTTCTATGTCAAGAAAGTTGAACCTTGCCACGTAGAAAAGCGAAGCTCAAAACAAACGCTACATGTAGAACACATTAACAAGGCTGCAAAGCCAAAAAACAGATTTGGGAGTGGAGTAGGAGAGCAACCAAGCTCCCACTCAGGAAAAGGTTGAGAAGTAACTGAAAATATTACACAGAGCAGTAATTTTCAAGGCAGAAGACAAATTAAGAAACAAGATATCCTCTTTATTTTTGCCATAGAAATCATTGCTAGAAATATGGGTGAGGCTACCTGGAGTGAAAAGCGTGATACCCAAACATGAGACTCRGTGAGAGAATTAATACATTAAGAAAAGTTGAAGACTAGGCATGGCAGGACACGCTGGGCTGAGAGTCTGGGGGAAAACGGATATTATGAAGTAGACAGGCACAAGAAAAAGCAGATGATCTATGTCGGAATCACAGTCCAAGGTAATGCAGGGAGAGTAATTTCTAAAATATATTTCTCGTTCTCTGCTTTTTCACCTTAGACACACATACACACATGCACACACTCTCTCTCACACACACACAGATGCCTACGAGGGCACCTGTCTGCTGAAAGACTGGCTGACCTTATGGCCCAGTAAACAAACTGCAATAAAATAACTGYCTGGTTTGTCACCTGTAAAAGGCCAATTTGGAAGAAAGGCAATTATCTTCTGCAAGAGCCACTGGAAGGTTATAGGAAATGGGGTGCAGCCTAGAAAAGGCTGGAAAATTGCTGAGCAAGAGCACAAAGTCATTTTCAGAACACTTGAATGTACCTGCATGTCAGTGTAAATACCTGCAAACACAAGAATACCCCTTCTTGAATTTCACATGAGAAGTCCCCTGGCAGTTGCAGGGTCTCCTATCTTTCACAGTTAGGATAGGGTACCCATGTAGTATCAAGACCCATACTGCACACACATCAAAAAATATGGCAGCTGACAAATGCATCTTAATTAATTGAAATGTCCTCATAATGGTTAAAAAAAGGTATTAGGGGTCTTGCAGCACACCTCCTAGATGGAAGGTGTCAAAAGTCATGAAAGAGCTTGCTCTGACATATAGGTTCTCTCCATTTCACCAACCTGTAATGGCATCACACTCAATTAGTTCTCTAAAATGGACCCTTGTAACTTCCCTTGCCTGCTGTGTTCAGCACRTAAGGAAAGCCTACAGGAGTAAAATTCTGCAGATGGAGCAAATCGGGAGACTTGCAGTGTCTGTTTCTACCCTGTTCTTTGCAAAGTCTGAACATGGAATATGGTAAAAGCTTGGATTTTGAGGAATATCTGTTATACAGCTCTTTCCTGTAAACTTGACAATTAAGACAAACCATATTAGAAAAGCAAGCACTCTAGGGAAGTGAAATAATAAATTTGGCATAAATTAACAGAGAGCACATGGATTAACCTCTTGGAAAATTTGTGCAGAGAAGATGATAGCTACTCCATGAAGCTACCAACATAAGGCTTTATGCCCTGAAGAGGAAATAGAACTCGCTTTCCTAGAATGGAGTGTAAGATCTCACATAAGTGAAATTGAGATAATATCTAATGAACAAAGTTTGTGATCTCCATTCTTAATTAGCTTTTCTTTTGACAGATGAAGATTATAGAGCTCTCAGAGGCAGGTCACCACCACCAGCAAATTTGGGAAGGCTTAACAGAAAAATCTTTGAGTCAGTCACAGGCAGAGCACTTCCACRTGACTAGCAGAAAGAACTAGCTTAGGAAACTACATGGAGAACTACCTGAAGAGACTGTGGTGAAGCATCAAAACAAAGGTATCATGTCTCATAGGGGCCTTCTGTCATGATACTACAGAGAAATTAGAAAACTTTGTCATCATAGTAAAATAACTCACTCATACAAGTGCATTATAAAATATATGTGTGTACAAATGCATACACAGTATCTGTGTGAGAAGTTATATACTCAGATTAGAAGTCAAATGATTCAAAGAGCTATGCTATTGCTCAGACAGAAGTTATAGACTTGATAAAGGGATCTGTAGGTACAGTTCCTGGCTTCTGCTACTCCAGATGTTTAGATTAGGCAACCAGAGCAGTCTTTTCTGACCTTTCAAATCTGTTAATCCAAGAGCTAGAAACAACATGGCACACTTAGTACACCAAAGATGCTCAACAAACCACTGGAAGGCTAGGCTTGCCAGTAGAAATGACATCAACAGTCTGTCTTGGCATTGACACTATTGGAGCAAAGAAGAGTTGTTGAGGCAGAATCAGGGCTGTGTCAGCTCTAGAAAAGGACTGATCAGCTCTGAGATACCCTGAGAAGAGTGCAGTCACAGAGAAAAGAAATGCGTTATTTGCAGATGTTTCCTCACTAGGAGGTTTTAGTGATCTGTGACTGGGCTTGGCGGTAAGTTTACAGACACTTCCAAATTTGAAATGTAGCTTGCTTCTTTTGTGTTCTTTTTGTATTCACACTAAATAGTATCTTTCTCTAGCAGTGGATCTAATGAAGTAAGCAYCTCTGATGATTAAATCAAACTAAAAGTGTCAGAATCAGGCTTTGACTGATCAGTTTGCTATAAGCAATGGCTATAAACTCGAACAAGAATTACAAAACAATCTTGTTTACCTTCTGGAGAAAAGGAAAACAGAGAAAAACAAATGGTTTTAGCACTACTTTTTAAAAAGTACTAAAAAAGTGGATTTCACTGGAATGCATGAAGTTTTTGAGACCTTCAGACAGCATGAGGTTTCAACAGTCTAGTTAATACAATTTGGTTTTGCACAATGTCATTTGGACAACATCATTACAGAATGCTTCACAATTAATTACTTTCAAATAGCAGCTTCTTCCCCCTGTGGAGAACGGGATTAATTGGGTCAGATGTAAATATGCATTTYATGGATCCTACTGAACACTTGCCCATCTCACCAATTTACAATGTAATTTGATACAACTGGTGTTGTATCTCTGGAGATGTGCAGGACTAGCACAGTTGCATTTAAGGGTTGAAATACACTGATACAGCTGAAACCCTTAGCCCATATTATGCTCTAACACTGTTACCCTTTCATTCTCTTGCAGAAATACTAATTTATATTTATTCATGCTGAAAAACTAAGCTGTTGAAAATAAAACTCAGGGCAGAACTTAGAGCTGATATGAAGTGCCCTGATGAACCCATGGTACTGGGGGCTCAGAAACTGTTTTTCTACCAGGTCTCTTTGCTCTCTCACAGCACAGAGGGCTGGACCATCACTGCAGTGGGAAACCCTGAGATCAGGGGCTTATTGGGGCCTAAGTCTAGGCAAGAAAAAGAGTAAAGATACATTACCTACCAGGCAAGAGCAAGGAGACAAATTTGAGGCAAAGCTGTTTCCCTTGACTCCTTATGGAGCCTAAGGCAAAAAGAGGTAAAACCTTTGGTTACACTGGCTTTTTACTCTCTTTTTGGAGTCTTGAGTAGGGACAGTGTAAGTCAAATGTACTCATACTGAAGTCCCCCATCTTCATTTTTCTTGATGAAATTTGTATTCAATATTTTTTCATCATCTCTTTTCTTGAAATAAGGTGGGCCAGAACAGATCCAACAAAATAATCATGAATTTCAAAAAATAGTCTGGAAAACACAGTTCCTCTAGCATGTGTTTCTTGAAAAGCTACTTCTTGTTGCTTTAATGCATCAAAGATAAGAACATGGTTTCCTGGCTTTTTTTAGCTTCCTCTGCCCTATTTTCAGCTTGTACTCTCCCCTAGGTATAATGAAAAATGAGACATTTGCACCCAGCTGGAGAGCACCTTTCATGAGCTGGAAAACTGCAGAGTTCATTTCTGGCATATTTCCTGCTGTTCATGAGTAACTACCAGGACAAACTCACTCAAGTGAAGTGCAAACTTCAGTCCCCAAGGCTTGTCAGGTTAGAACTGATCGTTTCATGTGCAGCATGCTGGGTACATACAAGGGAGGACTCTGAGTTTCTAAAGCAGAAGTAACACTACCAACTAAACAACAACAAAAAACCTTTATCAAATACACCTTCTGCCTTTCTTCCAGTTCTACCTGTCTCAAGGTGATGGAGTATACAGTCATTTTACAGTCTCAGTTCTGAAATAYAGTAGTACTACTGTTCTGTGGCCCTATATCTTAATTTTATTAAGTTCTGATTTGCTATGGTATTTGGAAGGTGGCCCGCATGAATCATCATACTGCATCATGTCTTGTTTGGTGCTTCGGTACAGTGCCTGGTCCCTATGGTTTGATTTTCCATGCCTTCTTCCCACAGAGTAATCCATGTTGTAATAATTATGATTCTTCCAAACAATATTTCATCTTCCTGTGCTTTATCTTCTGAACCTTCCATAATGTTTGTATTAGTAATGTGAATGCATTATATGTACCCAAAACAGTGTATCTTAGATCTTCCTATTTGCCTGAGGAGTGGTAACTTTCGGAAGCTGGAACAACAGCTACAAGGTGGCTACATCACGCTCGTTATGTAGATAACCGTTGTTGACAGCACAGTTAGTAATTTTTTTCTCCCCTGAAAACATACAGTAGCATGTTTTTATTTTTATTTAATAATAATGAATTTTCCATGTTCTAGATGGTGATAGATCCTTAATTTACAAACACGAGTTTCCTGACAGTGTTGAACTGTGGAGTCATTCTGATCATTTCAGTGACTATGAAGAGTCACTATTTTTGTGGCTTAACAACTCATTAGTTTCCACTTCTCTAGTTTCCACTACCCCTAGACTAGGTATTTTTCTTTTATGTTTTATTTTTACAGAATTAAGAATTTTGCTCTCCAGGCTAATCTGCCCCTGCTCTGGCACCTGGATTCCACTTCTTCAGCTGCCTATTTGTTCTATTCCAGCTTTCATTACTGTTTAGATATTAAACATTTGATATTTGGAGGAGTTTCTCAATGGTTAAGCTGTTTAAATAATCTCTCCTGCAAACTGATATTACATTTTCCATAAATTAGTCTGCCTTTAATCACACAATTTTTAATGCGCCTGAAAGGTTTCCAAGATTTTCTCCCTTGAAATGTGACTACTCATTTGCTCTTCCGTTTCTTGGTTTGGAGTGAAAAACAATATAAAATCTATCATCTTACTGTGTCTGAGATGATAATATACATCAAACACAGATGCTCCTGTGCTTTGAGTTTTAATCTTAGCATTCTTTCTCCAACTATATTATGAGTAAAGCTTTAACTCTTTTTTGCAACACTTCCAAACAGTACTTTATATAAAAAAAGTTTTCCACAATTTCTTTGTTTATGTTTGTTTTTCTCTGGAAAAAATGTGTTTCCAGGAAGCTTAGATCCTTCATTCCTCCTATTTTCTCTATTTCTAGCTGCTGCTGTACCTGTATTCTCTCATCTGCTCTGGGCCATCTGGACAGACTGTTGCTACTATGTTTTTTGATCTGTTGCTTGTGTACCCCCATGGCTGAATTCCTTCTTTTCTTTTCTTTTCTTTTCTTTTCTTTTCTTTT
>NW_028187001.1:594624-661398 GCF_003343005.1 Rhea americana | reverse complement strand
CGGACTCTTCTCCCTCTAACATGACTCTAGACTTATGCCTACAGCTAGACAAAGAACTTCTAATGTGACATTTTTCTAGTTTGAAATGATGTTTTCATTTAAATGTTTAAACCTATTTTAGCAAGGCTATTTAATACACAATAAAAATACTCTGATGTTAACTAAGCCCATTCCTACGCTATTCATGCTCACAACAAAAAATCAGGCAAGGACATGAAATCACAAGGTGACTTACCTATGCAAATGTGTTGTTCCTATCTATTGTTTAACAGGCTCAAAGCCGTAGTATATCCAACTATAACATCAAGCTAAACAGTCATTTTGGTGTATTTATCTTCTCCTAGATTTTTCTATGCAGTTACATTCAAGTGCTAATGCAGTTGCATTAGCAAAAGAAAAGTTACCACAACATCTCGAGGGTGTTTATCTACAACAGAATCTACCCTGTGTTTAATCTGTTAAGTAAGGAAGAAGTCAAAGAGAGAGAAAGCCATTCAGCCTCGATTCCTGTTTTTCACAATGAAACTCGTGTGCTTGAGCTTGATTTGCGAGTACCAAAAATAGCACAGCAAGAAGGGTTTTCCTTGAGCACTTCCATTATTCACATGATGCGGCATGTTACATAACGCAAACTGTGTGCACTGTACGCACGGATGTTAGCGCATAAAAATTTCCATTGGGGACAGTAGTACCAAGTGTTTTGAAGGTAAAGTCAGGCTAAAGGTACTGACTTTCACAGCTGGCAAGTCTAGGAAATCTTAGAACATTTTTTGGAGGTCTGACGGAGGGATCTCAACATGATCAAAACGGCAAAGATGGCCTCTGAAAATGAGTGTTACTCAATGAGTAACTCTTCTTTCTAAAGATGCAAATATTTTATCATCTTGACAGTCAAGATGATTTTGTTTGGACATTTCAGGCATCTGTCTCTCCCCTGACAGCTCTCCCAGAGAACAGCAGTTYTCTAAACTCTTCTACCAAATGTTTCTGTCTTTGCTTAGCAGAGTTATCTTTTTCTGCTGTAATCATTTAGTCTCACTCCCAGATCTTTCATTTGAAAGCACCAGTTCTGCCTCCCTTTGCTAATCTGTATGCATGTGAAATTCACTGGACACAGCATTACTATTTGTATTGCTCTGCACCCCCTGCACATGGGATTAAAGTCTGTGAAGYCTCCAGCTGCACGATTTTTAGTTCTAGTTATAGAAAGTATTGCTATTAACAATAACAGTCCCAAACCTGACCCTTATTCTTGGCCATAACAGTAACCACCACATACACAATTTAGGACCAGGGGGCAGGTAAGTCATCTTTGAGATGCTGGTATGAATACTGTTGTACTGTGACTCATTTTGAGTACTGATCGTATAACATAATAATTACAGTTTTCAAAAAGGAGTGATGGGAACTTATGTAAGCTGAGCTCTTCTACTTCCCTTGAATACCATCATTTTGAAGAATAACAAATCTCATTTGATTATTACAAACCATATTTTTAAAAAGAAGTATTTTTCTTCCAGGTGATCTGGCACTATACAAATTTTAACACTAATATAATGAAACTGTACTGTGCCCTCAATACCACTGTGCTCATGGCTCCTGCAGCCCATGCTCTGTCTATACAAAAGGGAGTATATCATGATATATAATAATTAGGCAACCATTTCCCTCATCAGAGAAGTACTGTTAGTGCTGGATGTATTCCACTGTGTGCAGGAAGGCTACACAAATCTTTAAGACAAGCACTGAATACTATCTCTAACAGAAACTGCTTGGGGAATTCAGAAGAGTTCAAGAGCTGATTAGMTGGGCATATAGGGTTTTATTTTGTTTAGAAGGTTGCAACAGGTCCTGATAGTGCAATCTTCCATAATACAATGACAGGTCAATGGTTCAGCTGTAAATGCAATGTTTGGACCATCAGCAGTACAGTCTAAGCTTTCCTAGAGAAACATTAACCACTATTTATTGGATCTGACTTTTGGCTTAAGAAATCTGACAGACTCAGGTTCTTGTGCTTGCATGTAATGCTCTGAAGGTTGCCACACAAGGTAGAACAAAATCCAGCAGTGGCAATAATGAAAGTAGAGAAGCAAGCTGACAAAACTTAAAATATTTTTTTCCTTGCTCTGTAGATCTAACTGCTTAATCCAGGAATTTTGGCCAGATGTGCTTTATTACCTATTTCTTGTCTCCTCAAATTAGAACTGAATGATGTAGTATAAAKGTGCAATCACCCCCTTTTCTCTTGTTTGTCACTATTGGATGTACATTCACTATAAACACTAAGAACTATAAGTGATAACTCAGCAAGTCAAGCTGAGTGTAAGCCTTCTCGTGCCCTACATAGGCCCTATAGCCTATGTTCCTCTCAGCAGGCAGGTCTCCTTTTGAGCAGGAAAGTATYGAGCTTCTGCTATGATAGCATCACTCCTAAAACATCTACCTTCGTAGGCTGAATATATGGGTAAGGGAAACATAGACATGGCCTTGGCCTAGTCTGTCTCCTCTGTTCACTTCTCAAGTGCAAACTAGTTTCTTCCTCTAGAAGAAATCAGCACCGCTGGAGCTCCAGTTCCTAGGAGTTTGCAGCAAAAATACTACGGAGACATGGCCTCTGTGTACCATCTGGCTGTATATGCAATCTATAAATATAGAAGAGAGATTTGTCCAAACTTTCCTTACCTAGAGAATAACTCGGCCCTACATGCACCTAAGCTGGGCTACGACACCTAAGTGATTGATGACACATGCAATGCTGAGTACTTACTTGGACTGGTTTGCAGTTGCATGACATCAGCTATCCAGTAGCAGCATAGTCTTATTGGTCTTGCATTCTAGAGAGACCCTGGCAATTTCCTTGTTATGTCTGGTTTTGTATATGTTTAAATACGATTACTTCTACATTAGGAAGGCTCCAGAAATGAAAGCTCTCTKCCACTGTTTGATATCATGGCTCTGTAAGTCAGCAACTTATCATATTGCAAACCCTCTATCCTAATTTTGCTGTGTAACGGTAACTATRTTTTTTAGTTCAGTTCTTAAAACTAACAATTTTCTTTATAGCGCACCAAATCCACTGAAATAATCTGCATCTTATAGTCACATAATGTTTTACAGAGTTTAAAGTCAGAGGCATATTACAGCTCAAACGCTGTTSAAGCAACGTGTTTGTTTTGGGAAATCAGCTTCTGAAAGATTTAAATTCTGGTCCTATTTTATTTAAATGAATAAATTTCATTTCCCAGCCACCAGTACCAAGCAGAGCACACCAAGCACACCAAGCCCATTTCTCTCTCTATCACTGATTTTATTATCTTCACTACTCACCTATAATCTGGATCTATCAGCTGCTATGATATTGCTTCAGATTTGCTACACATTACACTATGTAAAAGATTTCATGGCTCTTTTCTGACAAGTAAAAAGAAACCAATGAATATATTTTGGATTCATAGGTATTCCTTCTTCACTAAACAGGGTTTGGGACATGATGAGAAGGAACATTGCATGTTGATGGTTCAGGAACTGGTATCATACCCACAAAAATTTCATCATAGTTTTAGTGGAATGTACTCATTTGAAAGATGAGACAATGCAGGATTTTCTGTCTCAAGGCATTTCCTGYGCTCCTGTTCCTGCTCACTCTATATTTATCACAGGACCAGGTTACAAAATACAMATGCACTTTTCTTAGGAGGTTTGGAATGAGAGTGGCACAATCCAGTCACGGAAAAAAAGCAAGCATAAAGGTGGGCCACAGGAATGTGTAACATGAAACTGCTGTTCATGCTGGGGACAGTACWGTATATTTCAAGGTTGACATTTAGCAAAGAGAATACAAGAGGTTACTACTGATGCCATGGAAATCATCCATTCTAATGATTTATGACATCGGTGCAAATGCYAAAACTTTCTCTTGTTTTCTCTTTCTCACTACAGTTTTACCCTCAAACTTGAATTGCYGATCTGATTCACTGTCCCATGAGCTGATGACTCTTTGCTCCGCAAGCCATTCATGCGCCGCACGGACTCGACACTTTCATTCCCAACAGTCACAGTCTGTGCCTGTCCCCAGATTGTCAGCACAGACAGCAGCAGCAAAAATGGGAATAGTGCAATGGTAACAAAAACAACACATAYAACACACAAAGAGAAGAATGGCTCAGTTAGAGAAGACCATCATGCAAAATAACATGAATCACCTTCAAGACAAAATAAACTGAGAAAATCATGAGAAACAGCCTCAGGTAAAGAGATGCAGACACCACATCATAAAAGATGGCCTTTGTAACATTATTCCCTATTCTGAAAAATGAGCACCCAAATTCATAGGAAAGTAAAAGCAAGCCTGTGCTAACAGAGAGCTGTCTCTTTTTCCAGTAGAATATTTGCTTGTATTTAATTAASGCATTTCCCATTTTGTATAGAAGCCATGTACCAGGCTTAGGATAAATGCAGATCTTCTGGTGATTTTTTAAAAATACTTTTGTTTTAATAGTCACCAGAGCATCATTCCCACAGCAGATGAGTGACCATTTCCATGGACCAAAGCTCCATCATTTTTGAATGATGTCAGGGCCATACTGTTCCTTACAGGTGTTGGTGTCTTGCTGACTTGTGCACCTCTGAATAAAATGTTGTATCCAAAATTGAAATCACAGACCAAATATAGCAGCTTCTRCTGCTGCTCTACTGCTCTCAGAAACAAAGGCTTCCGTGGCGGTGCACCTGGCATGTGTGCCTACATCTGGCAAGCATTTCTGTTCTCTCTGGTAATCTAATCTTAACGGGAATCTCAACTCACCTAAAAATAACATTAAGCCAGAGGACAGCAATGGATTGCTTCCCAGAGCATCCATCAAATAATACATTAGCTACAGAACATTTGTTAGACAGACATGTCAAAACAAAAATGCCCTGTGCCATTGTTGTCATCCCTCTTGTAAAGGAACCCATTATTTGCTGCTTTTACAGCTCAAGTGAATATTTGTTTTACCTACCAAATCTTCACGGGCAGCAGTAGACCTAAATGTTTCTACTGATACAGAAAACTAGTGACAGTAGGAAGGATGAATAATGTAAAGTTCTTATAATTGCAGGAACTATGATAACTGGACTATAATTCAATTTAATGTCTATTCTTTTTCAGTTTACCAAAGAAAAACTGAGGAAAACCAGATAGACTTCCTAAAAATGTTTCCAGACTGACATTCAGGATAAAAACAAAACTCTCTTCTACATTTCAGTCACTGATGCAAAATAATCTGATAATGATATTCACAGAGAGTTCTTTTGTTAACAACTTCAAGCTAGTATCAGCAATAAACTGTGAAATAGTGGAAAATAGAAAGGAAATTTTCCTAGTCTCTATTTTTCAGTCTCATAAATACTGGCTTCAGCTAGGAATGACCCCAGTCATTGGTGACGTACAAGTGAGGCTGGAACGGCTGATCACTCCTGCAATAGGCTCTCCTAAGGTATCTCCCAGTTTAACATGACTAGCTAGGGTGATACTAGAAAAGACAGGTCTCAAACATCTGCTAATGTCAGCACATTTGAAAGATGTCTGAGAAATGTATCTACATTGCTGCTTTCAACAGTATCTTATTTACTAGTAGATATCCCACAATAGCATGACTTTCAGGGATTGAAAGAGAATGTAACATCAGTCTGGCCTGGAATAGCTAATAGGATACAGCTGCCTCAGAAATTGCAAGAAGAGAATAAAAATCTCAGAATCAGTGACTAATTTATTGGCATTTATAGATAAGGTCAATGAGCGGCAAATAAACCCAGTAGCCAGTTTCAGATCTTTGTCAAGGAGTAAATCACTCAAAAGGAAACCTTAGATTGAGACTTTCTTTCCAGAGAAAGAAGAACTGAGGTGAGAACTCAGACTGTCAGCATGTTATCAGGGCAAACTCGATCACCCTTAGTAAAGAGCAGCTGTACCTTGTTTTGTCTTCTTTGCCTTCTTCGAAGTCTCAGAAACTCCTTGTGCTGCCGTGAAACGAAGTTGACTGCTGCATATTCCAGTAACGCAGCAAAGACAAAGAGAAGGCACACAGCCATCCAGATGTCAATAGCTTTTACATAGGAGACCTACAACAAAATAGGACACTATGTGTTATATTCTAAACTCCTTCACAAACTAAAGATATTTATTTGAAAAAAACCTCCACATTTCTGAACAGTTTGAGTTCCAGTTGTTCTTTTTTGTTTGTTTGTTGGCTTATAATAAGTAAAATAATCAAACTATTAATGGAGATGTGTGTTCACAAAAATACACTAATTGTGATTTACTGTCTTTGGCAAAAGAATTAAAATTAGTTATAACAAAATACAAATGCTCTCGTAGTCACAATCACAGCATATCAGAAAGAATATGGAGATAGCGCAAGGTATGATACATATTGGAAAACAGTCCTGAAAAGGTTATAGTTATGACTCTCTTAATCTCTTATGAACCAGTTGCCATATTCACTAATTAGCTATGTTTGATATCCATAACCCCAAAGTAAACTTGGGGTATAGTATCCCATGAGTTGACGTACCTTCATAYATATGCTGTTCACTCATAGTTACTTGACCTTTATCCAATAATTTTATAGTAAAAATACATTTTCATAGATATTATATATTACAAATATCCAAATACCAGATGTCTTTTATATAGTAAAAGCTCATTCTGATTTGAATTGACTGGTCCATTCAGATGTATCTCAACATAATGTCATAGGGTTTTTTATACTATTACTCTCACAGTAGGCTAAACAGTAGCCAGCTAATGACATTAATGACATTATTCATGTCAAAGGTACAGTATCCTTCCCAGTTGTGTTTGTACTTTGCTTTTCCTTGCAAAAAGGAAAAACTTTCCTGAAAAGTTTTTARGTAAAGATTGTATATATAGGCAACAGCAGGTTTTCTCTTTTGTTTACCAGGTAAATCATATGACTTTAAATGTCTGGAATACACATATGAGCTAATTTTCTAAACTTTTCTGATATGAATGAATCAAGGAATGAAGAAGAATAGGCATTTCCAGGATGCAGTGCATCTGACCTGTTTTAAATGTTGGCTTTAAGAGGAGATGATAATACCSTAAGAGTGCATCTTCATCTTTATGTCTGTAAACAGGAGCTTAGAATCACTCTCTCAGTGTAGAAATGAGGAGCTTTACTCAGTTGTCTTAAAAAAAGCATTATCTACTGTCACCTTAGGTACCTGACCTCYATTTGCTAATCCACAAGAGCACAAATCTCCACTTGGCAAGTCTTCTGGAGATGTCTCAGATTCCCTAGGGCACCTCAGATGATACCASCACCACACAAATGAATTATATCTCTAAAGCTAGGCAAAATGGATCTCACMCAAAGCTCTGAAAAATTATAGCAAACAGATATTTAATAGCTGAATATTCTATGGTAAACATTTCAATGCAGTCAGAACATAGAGTGGTCTTTCAGAAAAGGATGTGCTGCACATTTGATGCTCTAACGTTTAGCAGACCCATGTCTCCTCCCTGGACAACCTCGAGCCTGGGATACTTTGCGCACACTATGCAAAATGAGCTTGCTTTTATGACAGTGGCTACCATTTCATCATGAAGAGAGGCATGCCTGTTTCAGGAGATTTTGCTCCTGTTCACGATGTATTTGAATAGCATCAGTTTTCAAAGTTTTTAGAGTTTTCTTCTTGTTAAAATAAAATGGAATATACTGTCCTCCATGCTCCAGCAAACAATACAAGCAAGGAAACTAGCATTTAAAGACTGTCAGAATGGTACAAGCTCCATTCTGCAGGTCCTGAATATTGAGCCAAAAATTTCTGAGGAGCCACATACTGCTGCTCAGCACATACAGCATTTATTGGGGAGCTTGTCTTCTCCAAGGGGAATCATACATTTCTGTAGTTGAGGCTACAYTCCAGCTCTGCACTGCAATGTCCACTACCATGCCCAAAACACAGCATGCCCCATCTGAGACAGAAGAGAAGCACTTAGCAAGCAAAGGTGATACTATGAATTAGTTCTTTTAAAATAGATACGCAACAGGGATGCATTTCTCTCACACAATAAAATCTTACAAGTCACACCTTTCCTGATCAGCTGTAAAACCCGGTGAAAACTCTATAGTGTCCCAGATGCTGTGCCACAGGCTGAGGCACAGTAGGAATCAAGCCACTGTAATTTCTGTAAAATGGAGTACCTTCTTTTAAGGGGCAGCTTGTTTTCCTTTACAAATGCCCTTAGGAGTTATATTAGACATGCATAAACAGCTGGAATGTGATGCCAGAAGCAGCACAATGCAGGGAACCGAAGCCACAAGAATCAGCATTTCTGACTGTGCAAATCTTGTCCTGGTGTGCTTAAAGCACTGAGGGCAAAAAATAAAGGAACCCCTGAGTTAGCCTTCCTGCCACTTACACAGTGCTGCCACAAATGGCCTGCACACATTTGCTGAGCCAGCTGGATTATTTTAACTCCAGCCTACTGGGCTGGAATCAGAGGAACACAATATACTTGGCAAGTACCTAGCTTGCTTTATCATTAGGCATTCCCATACCRTGGCACAACTTTAAATGAGCAAATAGAAAGTGATTGCTTCCAACAACACATTAAAAATAAATAAATGCAAACGTGTTGCAATGAGTGACAGCTGACCCCTTCATTTTCAAATCATTTTAAGTAATTTTACCTCTATATGCCTGTCACATACAAAGAATTATGTTGCTAAATGTCTAAAAACCCATACAATTTTCTGAAAATAGGATTTTTTTCTAGCCACCCCAATGCATGGAAAAATATGCAGATCTGCTGCACCAAGCCTAGGAGGGCTAAAGCATGCACAAAGCAAAGGATCAGTGGATTTCACGGTCCATCAGGGTCCATCTGTGCCTTAGCTGACATTCATCTGTGTCTTCTTCCACTCACAAAAGCTCCACACTCACCAGATCCTAGACTGTTCTAAAGTAGACCTCCCTCAACCACCTCCCCTGCGGAAGCTGTTCCACTTTGTATAAAAACACTTAAAAATGTATTGGCTTGGGGACTTGGAACACGGTCTCCTCTTCTTAGGTGGGAATCTGAACCACTGTAATATAAAGTCACTCTTTGTGTCTGTGTCCCACGCACAGGCAGAAACTAAGGAAGCGCTATCACAGAGTATTTCATGGTACCTGAGCGATTTACTCAGTGACATGAGCACAGAAAGGATTCGAATTTAATCTGCACATTTCAGGTGAGTGCTATAACCACTTGCCTACCAGATGCTGCAGCTTCTTCCTGTTTTGTGAGAAAAGCTGGCTCATATGTCGATGACATGTCCTTTCCAAGGAGCTCATCAGCATTCCCCTCTTATCTCTACAGGAAACTCTCCACTCTGCCAGCTGCTTTGTGGATCTTATTCCCAGGTGCTTATTTCCGTTTTGCACTAAACAGGGAATATTACACATCCAACTTTATGTAAAAGATGTTGCTCTTTGACACACACTTAGAAGTTGGGGCCTGCAAAACCAAGTACTTTGTGGTACTGTAGGCACGTTCATTGTTTCAGCAGGTCCTTTCATCAAGCCTACTAGCAGTTTATTTACTTTTTTCCTAGATCACAATATAGCTTTAAATCTCATTCATCTTCCCAGTTGAAAGGCTTGACTCCACCTGCTTTGGTAAGGACTAGCCTCTCACCAAACAATACTATATCTCTAGCTTCCGTAACTACGAAGTCCATACTCCATGCTCCATATTCACCTTTGTGTTCATGCAGGCTATAACAAACCTTGATTTTTTTGGAGGGGGTTTCATCTCATCTAACTTAAAATGTCTATTATATACATGTTTTTTAAAGTTAAATGGTGAAAAATAAACATTTTAGGGTAAAATACATCAAAGTGGAGTGTAGACAGCTATACTATCCTAACTTGAAAATGTCAGTCTCTCCTTTCTGACCAAAACTGGAGTTTACATTGATTAGTTCAGGTATAGATATCTGTTTTGCATAGGCCAATACTAGTTRGATAAAATCTGTGAATCAGCCAAATTAGTTACTGTCTTCATGTAATTTTAAGCATCAAACAGAAGTTATATCTAAACCGTACTCCATAGTGGCCTACTTAATACAGACTGTCATCCAARCACTTGCCACCTTTTCCATAATTTCACTTACAGGCAGAAGGCAAGGTCTGCAGTAACACTACAAATACAGAACTAACATCAAGCTGCCAAGTATAAAATGAGATATTAGTAGTGGTTGTTTTTTAAAAGGTAGACATTGTAAAATGTTATTTAAAAAGCCTGTAACACTAATAGCACATTGGTTCCATTTACTGTATGGAACTTGTAGAATTGGATGTTTGGAATCACTGTCTCATTCAGTTTTATCACTTGCATTAAGCATTTCTTGCATTTTTTTTTCTTTAAACAACTTAACTGCTCTGTATTTTAATGCATGTTGCAGAACTTCCTCTCCAGGGTTTTATTTTGGGGTTTTCTGAGAGACAATGGCTTGCTCTCAATCAAACCATAAATTATATCAATTATTCAGATGTTCTGTAAATGTTTTAGGGTGAGTTAATGAGGGAAATTTTTCAGAGTGAGGCCTGTCTGCAGCAGCAGCCAAGTATGATAAGGATGAGCATAATAAATGTGACAAAGCAACTCCTTTCCCTTCCTATATTTCCTCATCTATTATTTGGCCATGCGGACTGTTTAAATAAAAGAGTGGTTTGTGCTCTATATAATATTACTGTAACATCAATGAACTCAGCGAAGTTCCTGAAAATGAACATCAAAGGGGGATTTAGGGTATTCATGAAATGTTTGTATACATTAAACTGTTTTCCAATCCTGTGTATTTTAGCATTATGTTTCTCTCATAACTTCTTAATACCTTTCCAAATATAGTCATGGGTCAAAACTGGAATGAAGTATCTTTTTGTAGAGAGAAACTGAGAGAAAACATGGTCATGGGTACTGTAGTCAAGCGTTGTCATTTGTTGAGATTTGTGAATCAACCCAAATGTGAGCACTATTTCTGATACAGTGCAGCCTCCTGAGACTCCAGACAACTGCTTTGGTGCTCTGATTCAGTTTAAAAGATGTAAAATGAGAATAAAAACACTTCCAATCTCTTTCAAAGTTCTACCCTGTGAAAATCAATAAGCATTGTGAGGTGCTCAGAGTATGATAAGAACCATGTACTCACTTATTTTCATAGATAAAATTTGATGAAAAATATCTCTGAGTTGTGATATGAAGCCAAAACCCTCTGATTTTGCATGGTACTACATTCCAGGCAAGACTTTTCAAAGAAGGAAATTTTAAAGCAGTTGGAAATGTAGCGATTTGAAATTAATTTCTCGTATGAATTAAAGAAAATCTCTTGAGAAAAATATTTCAGAGAAGTTTTCAGATTGGAAATATGCAAATAGAAAAAAGTACCTTTTAAAACTGAAACTAGAACTRTAGTTATGTAAATCTGCCTTCCAGTACAAGGTGTTGATGTTGTATAAAATATCTATTTTTTTTAAATCAAAACATTTACACTAAATATTGTTATCATAAAACYTCTTGTATTTTCCAAAACATGAACCATAAATAAAACAGTAGCTCTTTCTTGCAAACCAGCTCTACATTGCTGAAGCTAAAATGGCCAGTCCTAGTTGCACCACATTTTCCAGGCAGAAAAATTTCTGAATTAAAAAAATGCAGTCAGCTGCTGTTACAAGGAAAGTATCTACTTTTTGGCACCCTCCAGCTCTGGATCTTTATTTTCACTCAAGTGTTTCACTCTGTGAAGTATTGTCATTCTAAAACAAATTCAGATAGGAATTCAGACCACAACAGGCTTTGTGACCCATGCTTGAACCGGGGTGACTCTGTGGGACAGTCAGAGGGCAAACCATCAATATCAGTTCTAGCTGCCAGGGTATCCCCCTTCTTCCCCCTGTAGCACATGTTCACTCCTAGAAAACACGGAAAGGTTCTCTAGGCCACAGATAATCTGCATTACTATATTTTCTCTTCTCTGGGGAATATCCATGTAATCAGAGAGAGCTAGAGCCTAGCTCGTCTTTTCTTGCCTCAGCTAGCTCAGTCTTTGACCCAAACCCAGAGCACGCCTTTGGCTAAGAGCTAGAGCTCTCTCTGGCCTTGTGAGTGAGTGGTTAGAAAATCTCACTGCAGAAAGTGGTTGGCCCCTTTCTACCTCATTAAAAATAGGAAAGAATTGGGAAGAGGCCAAGAACTGGCCTCTAGCAGGGAGAGGTTGAGGCCATGCTTGTGTACCCACTGCAACACACTAACAAAGAACCAAAGTAATGACTAGATTTACTGCAGAAAGCAATATTATCAGGGAGCCCAGTAGTTCAGTGTTGAAATCCTGGCAGTGGGAGGTGGAAGAGGAGGGAACAGTAACTAAAGCTATCACTTCCCAGACTGTGATAAATGTTTGCTTGCCTCTACAAGATTTTAATGTCCATATTCTTTCATTTATGTACATTGCAATAAAAAAAAATGTAAGCTATCACAGCTATTATTCTGTTCCTGGAAAGTATGGATAGATGAGATTTTGACAGGAGGCAGTTCGTGACCGAATCAGCCCTGTGGATGTTGTAGCGGGGCTCAGATGACACTTACTGCAGCGCTAGGTGGGCTGGGAAGACAATGATCTGGCTGGTGACCTTCTTCCATTTTGAGGTGAAACGAGGTTAAGATCGAGTCCCACATGTCCTACTTGAGAACCAAGCAACTACCCTCAGGGTAACACACCTATCCAGAGTTGTTTGTTGGATGAATAAATGAAAAGATGGCAATAATTTGTCAGCCTGGAACACACATTTTGCAGTTATTYGAATAAACAAACCAAAACAAGTGTGTTCAACTCTTTTTTTTCCAGAAATATTTACTCCATCTTCCGTCTTTTAATGAAATGTGCACGCCTTTCAAAACAAAACAAGAAATGACAAAGAATTACTTAATTTAAAATTTTGAAACAAACTTCTTCAAACATGCACCCATTGTTTTTTTTCACCAAACTCATCAGAGACTCCAAAATTGCCTTAGTTACCCCAAATTGCCTTTTCTGGTGAATAAAGTATTCATCCAAAATTTTTTGCTCTATTTGTATTACTGGTTCTGCCAAGTCATAAGATGCTAAACCTTTCACTCACTACTGATGCAAAATAAATGCTGGCTGTACTGAAGCCAGGAAAAACATGGAAATCATTTATCATTTGTTTTTTCTTCAAAGGCAGTTCTTTAAAGATGTCCAGAGAGTTAAAATATTTACAAAGATAAGGCAGAATCTGCAGGCAGAGGCCAGATGTGACAAAATTCACTAATACTGCTAATAGCTAGCTTTTTGTGTGTGTGTGTGTGTGTATGTGCGCGCGCTATGGTGCATATACTTTTTCAAAAAGTGTGCATTCTTGAACAAGAGAAGGAAAATATGACCTTTTTGCCAAAGAATTTTCACTTCCAAGGAAGGGTAATAATAGCACTTCTGCAACATATCGTTTCTCTGCTATAGCTGCTACAGCCAGCCAGAAGTTTCCTGAGAGGAATTTTTCCTGCTGGAAAGCAATGGCTTCACAAACCCAGAGGGAAATGCTAGCACCTTTGGCTTTGACCACGGACATAGGCCTGGTTTTGCGACAGCAAGTCTCTGCCAGCCATTCTGGCAAGAAGGCAGGCAGGCCTGGGGATGCTGCTTTGGGGGGCCAGGCTCTGTGATGGGAATCTAGGACAAGAGTGTATGTGGGAACCTTGCAAAGATAACTCAGAATGTCAAAACAAACTGTCATTTTGATTATTCGGAAACTCACATTTTTTAATTCCCATTCTCATTGCTGTTCAAAACTTTTTTTTTCCTCTTAAATCCAGATTTTCCCTTGGAAAATAGCTTCTGCCTGCCCAAATATCCACAGATGCAGTACCTATTTGTGGGCAGTGATGGCCACCAGTGTACCAGTTCAATCCCACTTCCTCCAGAGAGCTTGCAAAGTGTTTCCCACTTCAGTCAGAGTGAGATTTGCCCCTAAGAAACTGCAGGTATCCAACATTTTGTGAACCTCTGCYACACATGATTAAGAGCTGATTCACAGGCTCACGTTATATAGKGCACCCAGAAAGATGTGATAATGGAGGCACAAAATAGTAACTATGCCCTGGAGGTCTTTATTTCTTTAAATTATATGATTATATTCTATATAACATACTACAAAATAATAAACTTCTGTTACAGGTGAGGGAGAGCCATTCTAGAAAAGCAATAACATTTCTCTTTAGTAGGAGTTGCATCTAGTCACACTTTATGATCTTTCTTCTCAAATAGCATACTTCCATCTGTAAAAAATGTAGTCCTATAAATACAGAATTAGTTATCAAGTAGGTGAAGTCAAGAGTGCTTGTTTTTCCTTCGCAAAGGTATACAAAGTATTGACATATTTATCACGTGTCATTTAGTAACATCATATGGCCTAGCTGCCTTGTATTTCCCATTCCTGAAAATTCATTCTTTCTGTATAGGAAATTTAGACAAAGATACACTATTTCCATTTCAAAAGCCTTTGAAAATAATGTAATTATTTTTCAGTCATAAAGGGGGGAAAAAAAGGCAAAACTGAGCTATAGATGCAGGTAGTTTTTCTGCCGAACAGTTACACAGCTGAGAAAATAAAAGCTTGTGCTTTGGTATGACAATCCAAACTCTGAAAGAAAAAGAGAAAAAAAAATGCAAATTTCCCTGTTCRTTGTTAGCCAGGACTTTAGGATCCACCAGGGCAGCGCTAAGTCGTCTCATTGCCCTGATCCTGAAGAACATACTGGCCACAAACAGGTCAGAGGATGCCACCACTTCCTCCAGCTCAGCCACATCTTGAACACTATATGGAAATAGAAGATGCAGTTCTTGTCGCTCTCCAGCCTGGTCTCTTCTCTGATCCTTTTTTAAAAAAAATAAAAATAAGTCTGGCTTAATTGGCCAGCAAAAGCGTGCTCTGCTGTAGTGTTAGTGTTGCAAACATGAGACCAGGAGGCAGCTAGCCTGCACCCCACCCCACCCAATGTCACTCTCAGAGCTGGTAGTTTGGTCGGATCTCAGACAAACTAGTGAAAATCATTGTCTGTGTTTGAGCTGTCTCAGAAATAGAGCGACACCACCACACACAGGCTTCTCTGCAGTAATATTCTGTGCATCTCTGCTGCTGTCCTCTGCCCCATTTTGTAACTTTTGTCTTCCGTCCTCGGGAAGTCAATTTTGAATAAGGGCTCCTGGGTATTGGCTAAATCTTTTTCTTTTTTCTTTCCAAACCACTCATTTTCCTATAAAGCTTTCTATAGCCAAAGGGAAAAAATAACCCTTCTGCCCTCACAAAAACYGAGGGCTCTCTGTGTGCATGGACTCCACACAGGTTACTACAGCATCTCAATGCTCCACCAATTAATTCTTTGGGTTTGGCTTGTGAATAAAGAAAATGAGAAAAGCAAGCTCAGACTACTGAAAATAAAATAGAGAATACCAGTACTGGTGATATTCTTGCATATGAACCAATGAAACTAATAAATAGACAGGTAGAACCAYATGATTAGTTTATAGAGGTGACAGATAAGACTAGATGTCCCTGCTACAAGGAAACAGCTTCTTGCTATTAAGTAATTGAGAGACATTCATCATATGGAAACACTTCCCTACCTGGTTGGATCAGGAACTCATTATAAATTAAGAATTATGCTGCACTGCATTAAGCGATAGGAAACACACAAAAGGGCAGCCTCTGTAGTTATATAACAATATCAGTCTCAGGACTCATTTAAAATAAAAATCCTAGTGGAATCAGCAGATAACGTTTACRTAGTGTCATTAAATACGCACTTGAYTACTTGGGCTCTAAGTGGTAAATTCTTCAGTACAGGAGAATGTGGACAAAAACAATTACCAAACACCTGWGGATGACTGAAGTGAAACCACAAAACCATGACTGCATGGTTGTTGAGAAGAATTGCTGGCAGGATTTTGAAACAATGTTATTAAATTCACTAACAAAGTAATATGCTGATATATACCAAAAGAGTGTTTATACTTAAGATTCATTTGAAATAAGAAGTCAGTGTGGTATATATCTGCGTACAGCCAGAATGCTCACTTCTGRAATGCCAAATTCTCTATTGTGATTATAGCTTTCTGCAATGTAATTTTTTAAAGCATTAGCTTTTTTTTAAAGCATAGAATATTAACTCAGATTCAGAAAACTGTTTTGTTTTCCTCTGTAGATCCAAAAGAGTGTGTGAACTAGTATGCATCACCTCAAGCAAAGAGTAATCTTCATTCAGCTCAGCTGCAGCCAAGCCAGATGCAGTCATTACACCTGCAAGCTGGTTAGGAAGAATTGTGCCAAATTGCATTATTCTTTGACCTTTGAAAAGTTAACTGACTCAGTGCACAACTATTATCAAATAGCAAGTCAGAATTTCTTTTTTAACAACAGGAACATATCCCTTCCTTTCATGTAYACTAGGGAAGAACCATACAACTGACTGGTGGCAATGCAGCTGCTGAGATCAATACAAGAAACATTGGTACCTATGGGCACAGGTTTAGGTATTATTTTTCTGTTGATGACATGAATATTGTATAACGTTTAGCTGACCACAGAGCATTCTACAGCATCCTCTCCATGTTGTATTTTCTATCATCTTAGTCACAACTAAGTGAACCATTAGAAGTGATCCAATTCACTGAACCAAACAACAAAAACCTAAAATTAGAAAAAAAAACAATGCCAAGAGCTATGTCTTTTTTTTTTTTTTTTTTTAACACTTGATGTCTGCTATTTGTGAATAGAGAGCTGATTCTTCTAAATCCTACCTAAGAGTTTATTCCCAAATTCTGGATTTCTTAGGACTTCCAGCAGGATAATTTGGAGGCAAAAGGTACTTGTGTATCTTTGTGACTGTCAGACTCTCTAGATTACAGAGATTAGATTGTAAACTAAACATCTTTTTTTGGTTAGAGAAGATTGCCTTACCAACACTAAATATAGCATCAGACTAAAACAACTAAAAATGGGATGATTCATTACATTACTCTCACTATTTAAACATACTTCATTCCTGACTATTAGTTGATTGGTCACTTATGATTCCTGAATCACTAATCATTCTTAGTGATTCTTCTGGCTCTGTATTCTGAATTGCCATCTTCATCAAATTAAACCAGAAGAGAGAAAGAATATGTTTTTGGTGAATAATTTAAGTAATATGTAAACAGTAATAATGGTGAAACAAATATATCTGGATATGCAGTCCATCAAATTATTYTGTTTTTGAAGAAAATGATTTTAAATGAAAAATAAAAATCTCCTTAAAAAAAGAACCTGACGCTGACATTGGAGAAAACACAGGCTCCAGAAAGATAGCATGGTCCAATTCCAATTGTAAGTGTGAGTGAGTCATATTTCGTGTACAGTAAAGCACTTGAGGAAATGTAGAATTGAAATAAGAATGTAGAATGAGAATAATAGAATATGGCAAAGGTGAAAGGTATGTAGAAAAAAATTGGTGGTCTGAATATTAATAAGCAGAAAAAAAGTGGGATAAAGAAGGCAGGTGAAATGCAAGAAAATGGAATTCAAATAAAGAGGAACGAACAGCAGTGTGTAGCAAGATTCATACAAAGATTTCTTTCTTTTTTAATTTTAACTGAATCAGTTTTCTTATTCTAAAGGGATCATGATTGCCACATTAATGTAAATATATGCAAGTAAAAATCCACAGTAGCTAAAGTCCTTCTGCTCAAGAGCTGGAGTCAACACTATTCTTGGTGAAACAAAAGTTGCATGCCCCAGACTGCCATTTTGAGGAAGGTCATCTACCTCAACACAGTGCAGAGAGCAGAGCATTTCATACTTTTCCAAGGACTCTTCCAGCAAAGAGCTTATTTTCTCTTATTCTGGAGGCTGTGCTAGTCAGCTCTGTACCAACAGGGAGGCTCCAGGCAGCCTGCACCACCTCTTCAGAAGAAACAAGCTAGGACTGAGGGTTTGCATAGCACCAAATTTTGTGGTAGAAATGGGCTGAAATAGCAGGTGTGAAACTAATCACAAGTACCTCATTCCCTGTTCTTCCTGTTTGCATTATTTGGAATTTAATGATCATTTCCTTCGCTTATTTTAGCTCAGGTAGTCTCTGAGTGCCTACTTAATGAAGATCTAGCTGTCCTTACCAGTCTGAGACATCTGAATAATTAACTTCTGTTAGCTGAATTATATTTTTGATCCGTTTGTAGAAGACTAGCCATAGAAAGAAAAAGCATGAAAATCCTGCCAGGGAATTACTCCTTGTCAGCTCACTCTTGTGTGCAYGTGGAACCCCCAGGAACATCTATGAGTATTTGCCAGGTTATGCAAGTGCGGAACAGAAGCGAGTATGTCACATTTCTTGTCCACTTTCTACTATGGATCCTGATTATTTGTAAGAACTTACAAATGCTCATCTGATAACATCGCAACTCAGAATGCAACTGTCTCCTCAGCAATTCAAGAGGCAAAATAATCTGTTGATTTATAGTAAAAATTGGGCCTCCAAATTTTGAAACTTTGCTTCCATGTAGAGTCACGTACTAAGGTTCTGTTTGCAGCTATCATGGTTTTTCACCGAGTTTCATTTTCAACAGAACTGTTAATCCATTTACTTTCTGAATCATACTATAACATCAGATTCTCTCTGGGACAATAAAGCTAATAGCTTTGAAACTGTGCCATCATACAGCGAGGCAGAGTGACGTCATTTTCAGCCACAATATATATCATACAGGGATCTAGTGCAGATATATAGAATAGCCTGTAGCTAAGAATATCATTGCTTCTCCCTGAAGGATGTTTGATATCTCTTGGACTGAAGCATTCTAGCCATGCATACTTTGTGGCACATCTATTTTCCCTTCTCAGCTTATCTTTGAGCCAAAGTACTGGAATTTCATAACAGGAGAGTCCTTTTTTGGGTAGCTTATCCTAAAGCCCAAAGTTCATTCCTATATGTGACCCTTTGTTCCTCATCCATTGTCTAATGCCAGAGTAGGTGCAGTTGTTCTGTTCTGCAGCTATAGGTAAAGCATTCCGAGATTCTCTGTAGCATAGAAAATCAGAGCTGCATGCCACCAAGAGCTGAAGGTAYTCACATCACTCTCCGTATTAGTGACTGAGGCAATGGAGAGTACAGATGGAAAGCTATGGGTAAGATCGTGCAGACTCCTTTCAGAAAGGCTCCATTGGCACTGGAGGTTCAAAGCACTGAAATGCAGGTGAGGGATTGTTTCCATGTCAGGCTGATCCTGTGTGCCCAAGACTTTCTAAGTCTGTTGCCCCATAGCTAGCGAAAGCTTGCTGGCTGCTCACATCATGACTTCATGAAACTACCGATGAAAGTTCTCCTCACAAAGAAGGCTGGAGAGGTCCAGGAGCCAGCTAACAATTCTGTGTCCACTGAGCACATCACCACTTCTTGGTGAATGTTCACAGTATAGCTTGCTCATCTTTGCAGAAAGTGGGTGAAAAATCACTTCCAGTTCCCTTATTTCTATTAGTAATTTGATAGACATAGGCTTTTACATATGATGTATTAGACTATATACTAGCTGCACCTATAGTACTATATTAGATGGTATCTGTTCCTTTACTTCTTGGTTTTGTGTGTTCTTGGTTTGTGTCACATGCAGTGTCTGTAAGGAAGTGACTAGGTGAAGTAGAATCATCTACAGGGAGGAGACACTACTGTGTTCTTTGGGAACTGCTGACCTGCTCAAAGAGAGAAGGTTCAAAAGATATAATGGTATGCTATCTGGAGAAGCTGTRCTGAGGAGAAGCCAGCCAGGCCTCAAAGATGGTGGATAGAATATTTCCTAAGACCTAAACTAGACCAAACGGTGTTTTCTGCCACTCAAACTAATTGAAGTGGCTGGAATCAAGGACACAGTAGGCAGGAGGAGAGCTGTGTATGAACCTTTGCATTTCTGCTCAATCTTACTGAGTTGCTTTGAATTTTCTGTATTTAAAAAAGTTAAATTTTAGTTCTCTTCATGCTCTATTGAAATTTGGGTAATTTTTAAGTTCTAAAAGCCTTTTAATCTCCTGGGCCATCTCATTAAAGAGAAGATAAAGGCATGCCCACCTCAAAACTCTGACTGATTCAGGGTGTTGACACAGGCACCATTTCACAAAACAAAAAAAAAACTCAGTGCCTTTCAGCAGGTAGCCCAGGCTTTCATGTGTCAGACATTGAGTTAGCGGGTGTTTCCTTTGCTACTCMTCTCTGTATTCCTGGGGCTACAGAGCAAGAAGTTAAAGCCAACTTGTTYGCCAAGAGCATAATTTACTGCTGCCCTGCAATGCCCCCATGAAGGAATCGCCAGCTAGCTCATGGAGCTCTCTCAGGGACTGTTCCTATTGCAGAAGTCGTATACCTGGATGCCACAGAGCCAGATTTCTGATTTCTTCCTAACCGTGGTGCCAATCTGACAAGGGCACTGCAAAAGTCAAAGTTTTCCAGGTCAGGCAGAGCATATGTCAAAGGCAGGAGAGAAAGGAACCAGTTTTTCTGATTTCCAGGCAATTCTGGCCTGCTGGGATGAGCTACGTGGCATAATACAACTTAAAAGTAACCTCAAAATTTATCCAGCCTACACAAGAGAAGACAACAGCTTATATATAAATAATAACCTATATAACTTTTTTCCTGTCAGTTCCATAACCAGCTAGAGATGAACAAAAATTTGAAGTGAGTCAAGTTAACTCCCCTTTTCTCTCTCGATCTCTCTCTTCTTAACTCTGAACATTACAAGGAAGCTCAGAAAACACATTAGTCCAGATTTTAAATCATGATGATCAGAGTCAAATCATAACTCATTCAGGAGATTTTAATAAACTGACAACTGTGTAAGTGAGTAATCCTATTTGCATAACTGGAAATGAACAGGTATCTTGCTCATGTTATGTTGTAGACGTTTGCTTTACTAATAAATCTAATAGTAATAGCTCACTTTCAGTTTTCTTTCCAGCACTACAGATTTTTACAGTATCAGTCCATTCCTAATACTAGCTTAAATGTCTACAGCGAGAATGCCTATCAATGTCTTTTATATCCAGGTAGCTATTGCAAGCTGTATTTCCATTATGACTCAACAGAATTAACAAATAATACACAGTTTTGACTCCTGGTTATGTCAAAAGAAGAGCCCAATAGGTCTATAAAAAAAMCAGAATATGCTGTCCCATTTATACRGTATTCACTTTCAGCATTAATAGCACGTATCTCTGGAAACCTCTCTCTCAAAACTTTGACCCCACTAGCAAGTTGCTCAGGAGAGTGACACATGGCTAGAAATACAAAGAGACACACTTTATAATATATTTAAAAGCTATCTTTATGTCTGATAAGTTATTAATAGATGTCAGGAATTTCAGCAACACTTACTCTATCATTATTAATTAGAGCTGTGGGGAAGTACTTGCCAGGCTGATGAACCCTGTTAAATGTTTCTCACATGAACTGACATTTACTTGCTTGTCATTATGTCTGAGATGAAAAACAAATGAACAAACAAACTAACTAATAAAAAATCAGAGAACTATACTGCATGGAACAATAAATGTTAGCAAGGACTAAAYTGTATCTAATGAAACTTAAAGCCTGCAAAAGCTCTCAGTATTTCTCTGTTTTTTCCTCTCATGGATTTTAAAGAAGGGTCTCAAAGAAGTTACTTCATTTGCTTCTYAAAGAGTATGTGCAGTACAAGGAAATATTATTAGCCCCATTTTACAGATAAGGAAATTCAGGTATGCACATAGAAAGCAAGCTGTCCAGGGAGGATACAGGAGGAGCCAATGGCAAAGCAAGAAAAAAAAATCTTTTGGCTATCACATCCATATTTTAGACTCCAGGTCATCCTTCCCACCTTTTTGTGAGAGTGATCTGCATGGCTGACCATCCTACAGAGCTGCCTCAGCTCAYGGGAACTTTCGTGGGGAGACTCTGTGTCATGGTCACACTGCAAATGGGATTTCACAGAAGGAAGATGCATATTTGTTTCATTGTCACACACATCAGGAAGAGAAAGGAAGAGTGACAGGGAAGAAAATCTGGGATAATAGTACCCTCTCCTTCTTGACTGTTGATGGCAATTTGTTCTTGGACACAAGAAGCAGTGAAGAGCAATTCAAAATGATTTTTTTTTCAGGGTAGGTTATACTCATACTTAAGTGTTTTCTTTTCCAGCATATGCAGCAGCAAGAAAGATTTCACTTAAGTACTTGTTTTCAATGTAATGTTTATGTTGCAAACAAATTTGTCAACTCGCAACAGTTATTCTGCCTAAAGGGTACTTTGGCCTAATATTATTCCAAAAGCCATGATTTTCATAGAATCATAGAATCAGTAAGGTTGGAAGGGACCTCTGGAGATCATCTAGTCCAACCCCCCTGCTAAGCAGGGTCACCTACAGCATGGTAGATAGGGTTGCATCCAGGTGGGCCTTGAAGATCTCCAGAGAAGGAGACTCCACAACCTCTCTGGGCAACCTGGTCCAGTGCTCCGTCACTCTCACAGGGAAGAAATTCCCCCTCACGGTCAGGCGGGACTTCCTGTGCTTCAATTTCTGCCCATTGCCTCTTGTCCTGTCACATGGGGCAACTGAAAAGAGTTTGGCCCTGTCCCATTGACACCCTCCCTTCAGATACTTGTACACATTGATCAGACCCCCCCTCAGTCTTCTCTTCCCCAGGCTGAAGAGGCCCAGCTCTCGCAGCTGTTCCTCATAGGGCAGATGCTCCAACACTCTGATCATCTTTGTAGCCCTGTGCTGGACTCCCTCCAGTAGCTCCATGTCTCTCTTGTCCTGGGGAGCCCAGGACTGGACACAGCACTCGAGATGAGGCCTTACCAGAGCTGAGTAGAGGGGCAGGATCACTTCCCTCGACCTATTGAGGCAACACTCTTCCTAATGCACCCCAGGAGACCATTGGCCCTCCTGGCCACCAGGGCACATTACTGGCTCATGGTCAGCTTGTCATCCGCCAGCACTCCCAGGTCCTTCTCTGCAGAGCTGCTCTCCAGCAGGTCAGCCCTCAGCCTGTACTGGTGCCWAGGGTTATTTTGCTCTAGGTGCAGGACCCTGCACTTGCCCTTGTTGAACCTCATGAGGTTCCTCTCTGCCCAGCTCTCCAGCCTGTCCATGTCTCTCTGAATGGCAGCACAGCCCTCAGGTGTGTCAGCCACTCCTCCCAGCTTGGGATCCTCAGCAAACTTGCTGAGGAKGCACTCTGTCCCCTCATCCAGGTCATTGATGAARAAGTTKAACARGAKKGGACCCAGTACTGAGCCCTKGGGGACGCCACTAGCCACAGGCCTCCAGCTAGACTCCACGCCACTGATGACGACCCTCTGAGCTCTGCCTTYCAGCCAGTTCTCAGTCCRCCTCACTGTCCACTCATCTAACCCGCACTTCCTGAACTTATCTAGGAGCATATTATGGGAGACAGTGTCAAAAGACACATCAGAAAGCTTAAGTGTGGAAAACTCCTACACAAAATAACTTTAAATTAAAGAAATTAAAATTTAAATGTTGCTTTTCTGCTGTGCAGAATGATTTCCACAGTAGGATCTGATGAGCTCTTGGAAAACTCTTTACATGCTTATCTAGAGGATGTTATTTTTAGAGTACTCTTCAGGATATCTCCAGGAAGACTTCGAATCAGTGTTTCTGATGTCACTGGTATTACAGTGTAGAAGATGCGCTGACTCTGATTTTCAAGATATATTACAAGAAAAAGTCTCWATTCCATTCCTTAGGCATACAGCCYCCTTTTACAGGCCCATGACTACATTGGTCTGATTGCCTGTGAAATAGTTTGCCATCCTTCTTTTAGCTCAACTCAAGGGATGGTCTCCTCTCCATCTTCCTTTACAACCCAGTTTTCTTAAGTATTTACTCTTCTCTTGTCCACGTGATGGGCATAGGAAATAATAAAATATGACGGAATAACAATTAGCTGGAGAGGAGTGCTTAATTTCTCTTTCCTCTTTGTCTGGTATTCCTTTGATAATAGAAGCATAATAGGATCTGGGTGCTTACGTCCAATAATGAGATTAAACACTTAACCTTTGTTCAGTTGTTGTTTAACTCTGGAGATAGCCTAAATTCAGTAGGTACTTCTTTGTTTGACTTTAAAGTTTTCCAGGATGTTTGTTTCTGCTTATGCTCAGAATAGCTCTTCGTGCACAGGGTGGTATTTAGAGCCAGTCTAAGCATGATTTAGAAGCTASAAGGAGCAATGTATAGGGACTACGTGCCAGAAGTTTTTTCAGAATCCACTCTTGTAATGATCTGAATCCTCTCTTATGCCATGGCAAAGACTGGGAAGAGAAGGGGATCTGAAGTTCAAATAGGAGCTGTTCTGCTGCACAGAAAGGAAAGCAAGAGTAATAATTTTTGTAGAGAAAAAGGAGAAAAGGAACTATGGCCATCTCTGGTATGTTGCCAATCACTGACTAGAGCAGAAAAGTACCTTATCTGGTGAGTAAGTCATTCTCTTGCTCTCCAATTTGAAATTATAGCATGCTAGGTCAGAGGAAGAGTTCCCAGCTAGGTGAAAGATGTGGGTGGGATTCACCTCATTATCTGAGTGGGTGACAGCTCCAGAGTAAAGTTCATCCCATCTACTTTAGATAACTCTTGTACACAGGGATGAATTTGCTCTCTAGAGGTGCCAATTTTGTTCCACTGAAGGAATTAAGATAAAGAATATTCACCAGCCGAATCAATCTGAAAAGCCATACAAAGCATACTAAAGAAAAAGAAAAAGAAAAAAAAAACTAGAAATGCAGAGGAGAAGAATCTATTGAAATTAATCTGGAGTTTAATTTAGAAACTGCAAAGACAATGTTCCATCCTCCTTCTTGCTGAGAACAGTCTCCTAATTAGAAGAGCAATTCCCTTGTTTTGTATAGGTTTGTCTATTTAACCTTAAGGCTTAACAGAGATAAACATGATTAAAATAGTTTCAAAAAGCCTTTCATCACTACTATTTATTTTAAATATTATTGTTTAATCATTGATTTCCCTGTAGTAAAGATGCTATGTTTAGGCTTTGGAGTTTTTTAATCGGTATTTTACTGCGGCTTGGGTGTGATTCCTGCAGAAGTCTTGTAATAACCAAATAACTAGGACAGCCTAATCTAATAATTTGTGCATGCATATGATGTTCAGGGGGATTATTAAAGTTATTTTCTCACTAAAATGTTATCAGCTCGGGAAGCCGAGCTGTTCCAGGCCTATGACTTCTCACTGCAAAAATGTTTTATACTTTGTAGACAATAGACTGAAGTTGTACATGCTAACGTAATTTATTGCATGGATTTTCTCTTTTGAAAGGAATTTAGCTACTCCCTATTTTTGCTTAAAAAAAAAGAAAATTTTGTTGTTCAAATGGCAAATGTTTGCTGAAACTGAAAGCTAGAATATTTGTCTAGACTAAAAAGCTCTTGGTAAGGATTGGATATGCGTTAGTTTGACAGGGCTTGTTCTCATACACCTTAAACTTAGGACACTAGGCCTACAGAATTTCATCCTATTTTAATAGCATTGTTTCAGGCCACCAACACAACTAATTTCAGTGATTCTAGGGGCGGAATCTGATCAGTTTTACACACCAAGATGGAAGTCAGTCCCTTTTACTAATTTTCTTGTAGTGTAAAAATAGTTATAGGAAAGAAAAGAAAGAAAAAAAGAAATAGCATAACATGAATGCAAGTTCCATTACTCAGATTTCTTTGTTCTACTGGAGTAGACTAAATTTCAAAGCTACCTCCCACACATACACTGAAATGTAACATTTTGAAATTCAATACTTCCTCAGATGTTGCACTCAGTCATACAGTTTATTCCTAGGTATTCAGTATTTAGCAGAACTACATCGGTATTTTTCTGCTCTACTGATTCATCCTGGACACTGAAAGGAAGATCTGATCTACAATACACCCAGCCAAGAGCACAATCAAAGCAAAAAAAAGATAAAGGTATGGGCAGATAAATATAAGAGAATGTCAAATATTACTCAGTTCCTTGGGCCATGATATGCGTAGTGTATCATGACTCCACATTCATACATGTCTCATATTTCTCATTTGAATGACAATTCTTCTTGGTGTAATTGTAACATATATAACCACACTGTAATTAATATTCTATTCATTATCTTTTCCAGTGAACTATCTTAGATTTTTTTTAGGTTTCAGAACCCACGCTAAGAAGCTTTCTTTAGGCAGCTAGAGATTCCATAACGTCAAATTGTCACAAGGCTTTTCCAGTGATGCAACCAAGGGCACAAAACTTAACCTGCTCTTTGCACATTTTTGTTACTTAGTCTTGGTTATTGCAGAAATAACTCTTAGTGCTATCAAGTCCAAATAAAACATTGCCTCCAAAAGTTCTGCTGCATCTGAATGTTGGCCCATTCATTCCAAAGTTATGCAAAGCCTTTTGTGAAATGAGGACATTAGCTGATGGTAATGTGGTAGCGATAGTGGTAGGGGGATCTAAGATACTATCAGGGCCTTCAGGGCATCAGCAAGTGTTGGTGGCCTCAGCCAAACTCTCTGGGTACTCCCACCTTGGCTCCCTCAGCTCATGGACCCAGGCACTCCATGTAAGCTCTAGTCTGTGCCCTAGTCATGGCTGGGTCTCCTACATGGACCTGGAACCTACATTATAGATAACCCAGCCCTGCTTCCTGTTGTCCAGACTGACTGACCAGGCTGTTGGCATGGTCCCTGGGTGGATCTGGATCTATCTGCTCAGCATCCAGACCTGCCACTGGCCCTGTCTCCTCCTGGGTAGCTCCTATACSCTGCCCGGGTGAGACTATCAGTGGAGCCCATCACTGTCACCATCCTGGCCTGGCTCAAAGCCTTCAGATAGCACCTGTTGGAGAGGACACAGCCCCACTGGTGCCTGTGCCTCTGCTGCGGGTACCCTCACCCCTGGCTTGTTCCCTTGTGTTGCTGGTGGAGCAGCCCTGCCTGCACTGCTCTCTGACAGATAACATGGGGCTACTGCTGCTCCTGTTGCTGTCATGTATCATTTGCTCCATTTTGTGTGAGCCTTTCCAACAATACTGCTGACAGTTCTTTGACACATGTAACATTATGAATATGGGTTTGGACACCAACAACATTTCAATATGTAAAGAGTAAAGTACAAATCGATAATCAGGTGTACTACATTAGTAAAACACATCCGGTTTTGGAAACCTTGCTTCACTGTGCAAATATTATTGGAAATAAAGAATGAATATTATCTTTTAGCAGATTTTTCTTTTGCTGGAAGTTCCATCAAATATCAACATTCTGTGTTTAAGAGCATTTTGCTACCATGAGTACATTTTGATATGGCTATGGAGTTTTCAAGCAGTGCTCCTAGAGAATCTCAAATCCTCTGGAAACTTCATTTTGAATTTTTACATGATCTTGCTTGAATTTATCAAGTCTAATGAGGAAAGAAGTAAGGATAATAGTTCAAGACAGGATAACTAGAAGCTGCTGATACAACATTATCAAGCTTTAAGATATTCTTCCCACTTCAAGTCTCGCCAGAAATACCAGATTCATAGGACTTGCATGACAGCAAATGCACTGTAATGAAAACTGCTCAGGCAGGTTCCTCAAACTATTGTGCTAATAAGACTTCTGGAAACGGATCTGCTTTGCTCAAGTTCTCTTTGATCCTCCTTCACAAATAGGAATGAGGAAGGACAGAAAGTTTTCTTGGGGAAATTTCTGATTTTCTCTTCCACGGCTGGTTCCATTAGTTTCCAAATGTGTTCTTGCTTTCTCCAACTGCAAACAATGAGTGAGTGGTTCCCTGCCTACATGAACAATATTTTTCTCCACTTTTAATTTTCTTCTGCTGTTGCAGGATATATTTCTTTTCCTACTAGTAATCCAGAATAAACATTTAAAAAGTAAAATTTGATCCCCAAAATAGCTTTATAATTTTGAGAATTTTATTCTTGTATTCCATGCCATTTTAGCAATTAGTGTCTTCAGATTATGACCTGATAGTTGCACAAATTCATGTATTATGCTGTTCAAAACAAAGACTTCCAATCCCTCTATGCTATAATGACTTGTTTTCTGGTGGTTTTGAGACTGACCTTTTTGAAATCAGGATGAAATTTGAGACAGGAAAAGAGCAGAATTATGGTCAGGATGTCATGATCCTGAGATACCCTAGTATGTAACATATAAGGAGTAGTAATGAACATTTATGCCATGTGAAATCTTCATTTTAAATGGGCAGTTCAGCTGTATCACAAAAGGGAAATGTCAGCAATACTTTAAGAACACAAGCATCACTCTTTCTGAAAGTACTTGTCCGACATGAATCCAGGGTAGAATATAAGTAGTCCCAAAATTGGACTATTTTCAACCCTTACTTCTGCTTTCCAGTGACATTATAGTCACAGAAACTTCTGCTGCCCAACAGGAACTCCCTTTTTCAACCCTTTTACAAAGCTCCTGCACAGCAGAGATTTTTCCTTCTCTGCAGTGAGCCTGACACAAAATAGATATGTGAAAAGATGCCTTAACTGCAATTTTTAAGAGTCTAGTAGGGTTTCCTTACTTGACCATACATTTTCTGGTGCACAATTCCCTGAAGTTCACTTTTGATTAATGTCACTGTCATTTCTGGGCTCATCTCCATTCATGAGCAGTGGCAGAATCTCCTCTCTTCATTTCTACCTTTAGGTAATGGTATGATACTCATAGTTCGTGGGCAGTGACTGCTTCATACAAGACCACAGTTGCTTACATTGACAAATGCGACATAATATGCATATCACTTTTTTGGTCCTGCCAACACAAATGAAAAAACATAATGGTTCTTTGGCATCTGAGAAGGCCTGATACTATGGTAAAATGCCACATGAAGCATCCTTTGGAAGCCCCCTTCACTGCAGCAGATGGCAGTCAAACAAAGTCTCCAGCAACATGCAGTCTCTGCATAAACATTCACTGAAACCTTGAGTCAGCATTCAGCTGCACTGCAAGACTTAGGCTCCACAGTTCACGTGCTCCAAAACAAAACACATGTTCAAATCTTTGATGGACAAAGGATAAATACACAGTATCTGATATGAGAGAGCTGCAACAGAGTGAGCAAGGTGAATTCTGACAAGAGGAAGCCACTGCCATTTCCCCTGTGTTATTATTTTATCTGCTTTTGGTAAGTAATGCCACACTGAGAATTTTAAATACACAGTTGCATGTGGTGCCACTTCAAACGAGTATTTCTTTCTCTGTAAAAAAAATATGTAATTTCTCTGCCAAAGGGAGATATGAAGACCTTGAATACCTCTTAATCTATATTTGGCAAGTAATAGTACAGGCTAAAACCTCTGATCATATCTTATGTTTTACCAGGACCACAAGGGACAAGATAGTACTAACTTTTCTCAGCCCTCAGCTGATGCCTCCCACTTTGGAGCAGGTATATAATTCATTTATAGATAATGACCTCCAGGGCAAGAAGGAAACTTTATACCTCCTCTGTTTACATGAAAATCGAGCAGGTAGGAGAATAAGAGTCCGCAGTACCACTTCTCACAAGTAGCAAATGAATGCAGACATGCTGTTCGCCCTGCTCACTGTCAAACAAAGCTCAGGACAATGGCAGTGAAAAAAGGTACTTATAAGCGGTGATCCTCTCAGCTCTTCTACCCCTGGAGGAGTAACAGGCTGAGGCAGTGTGTTAAAGTGCCTGTAAATTCCCCTTCCAGCACAGGTCTGTGTGAGGCAGTGAGCRCAAGAGCTTACAAAATGTCACAATTTCACACTAGCAAGGTTTCAGGAACCTGCATTTTCCCTTGGGGCTTGCTATTTTAAAATGCTTAAAGTGTATTTGTATGTGTTTATCYTCTCCATTTTCATGTCAGGGAGACATGTCAACAATTTGCTATGGAGATGGAAGGGATGGGGGGAGTRGGCTGGAAATACTAAACAGTTGCCTGCCACCTCCGTCAGCTGGATGCACAATAACATGTCAAGCCAGACACACGTCTRTGGTGCTTCCTCTCAAGCCAAGACTGAGCTTTACTTTCATCACCTAAAGATACATATACATAGGTGTAGCTGTGGCTGCACCGTCTCAGCTTTCAGCCTACTTGGGGATGCCAAATTAGTCAGGCAAGCTGTAGAGCAGTTTTGTCACTTGGGAATGGGGCAAAGCTGCTTCTTTGTGCTGCAGATCTGACCCAGAGGCTTCCTCAAGGGACTGCTAATGCCAGCTGGCAATGTTTAATAAAAATCATGTTGTTAGTAATAGAATTATTATTAGTAATTCTAATTATAATACTAATTAAATCGAATTATTATTATTAGTAATAGTAGAGGTAGATCCTAACTAGCAGTTAGGAATAGTATTTTTTATATGTAAATATAGAGACAAATGTAAGTTTTAAAAGACTTTTTTTTTTTTTTTTTTTTTTTGAGAAAGTCTGTACGAACATCTGGGACTTTATACTCTGATACCTGCTCCGTAAGATGGCCTGCCTTGCTCCCTCCCATGTTTGCTCTCTGTGTGTGAAAAACTCAGGATGGGCTGTGTCCAGTCCTGAATTATCTGTGTCCTGGTTACTGCCGAGTACACATGCTGGTTCGCCAGCCAGCAAGCCAAGGGCAGCCAGGAGGGACATACACAGCAAAATTTTTTTTTTTTTTTTCTTAGAGAACAGGCTAAAAAATGAAACAGCAAAATATGGAAAAGCATGTGAGCATGTGAGCGATGTTTTTCTTCCCAAAACTTGGACTTTTGAAAATTGCAGTATATACAGAGAATTTATTTCCTTCATTCACATTCAGACATTTTGTACATTTTCACAAAGTAATCAGCAGAGTGCTGATTAGGCTGGCCTCAGATGAACGTGTCAGAGGGTCTGAAAGATAACAACACGGACAAAGGAAATGAGAGAAAGAATTTGTAGGCTTTGTCTTGATTAGACTTCAGTTTTTGTTTGAACATGGATGCCAAAAATCAAATTAGCTAACACAATGCTTTACACGACTGACTCTTCTGAGGAACTTATGTCTAGTATCATGTCAACTAACCATGACTAAATAGTTGACAGTAAGATAGGTCTTTTCTGTTAATGTTAAATGCTGCTGGCTAGTTGGTTGTCTCTGCTTCATCATGTCATCAAATTATGGTAAACTAGGTCCCATTTTGCAACAGTATTCTGGGCAACTATATGGGTGCTACCAAAAATAGAATTGGAAGTCTGTCTTCTACCAGGGCAGAGTTAATGAGGGACACGGGTTAAAACTTACTCACTATTTTAATGTTTATTGGAAACAGGAAAAGATATCATCACATACATACTTATATGTGACCAGTTTTGCTCTTCAGTGATTTGACTAACCTATTGTGATCCTTATACATAAACCCCTTTGAGGTCTGTTTCTGGTAGGTACATAAGAGTCACAGCAAGTCAGTGAGTAAAAGTGGTACCTAGCAAACTTGTATCAGGATATCATAATTAGGTTTTTATGCTGTTTTGTTTTAAATTCGGTATCAGAGCAGGGTACAAATGTGATTTGAGCAAAGATTTCAGCTAGAAATTTTTCAGAGAACAAAATGCAGTGAATCAGACTCACTAAGAGTAAGTAAGATGGTCTTCTTGCCGTCTTTGGGGTATAAGTAACTACTATTGGCTGTTACTCTTATTTTTGTATGGAGATTATTGACTGGACACACTCATCCTCTTCCCACAGGCCATCCACATTGAATACATGGGTCATGCAGAAATACTTACACTAAATACTATTGTATAATACTATCGTACCTCTCACAAATCCATTTGCAAATTATGTGCCAATGACACCATCATAGACATTATTTTCCAGCATGCTTTCATGTAAAAAACCTAAAGGAATAGAAGGTCTGCTGTGATTCTTAATGCAATCCTCCTTTTTGGTAAAGATATTGACAGAATGTATTTCCTTTTCTCTTGAAATTTGGTATTTCAAATTAATTCACGAGTGCTGTAAGTTTATAAGACTCTTTTTGAACACAACTGTATGTGACTTTTCATTCTATTGTCTTCATAATAACTGRAAGTTTATTTCTTTGGAAGAATCCTTCCAAAATCTGTCTGAGAGAGGAACAGAGCCAATTCAAACCTGAAGCTGTCTGTGGTGGTTAAGAAAACAAGCTGGCTGATATCACTGAGGTTCAAGCTTGCCCAACTCTAAAGAAGAATGAAAGGGAAATAATTTTTTGTCTGCGTACTGTACTATTTCACTAAAAATTATAGGCATTATTTCTTAAACATTGCCAGCTGGCATTAGCAGTCCCTTGAGGAAGCCTCTGGGTCAGATCTGCAGCACAAAGAAGCAGCTTTGCCCCATTCCCAAGTGACAAAACTGCTCTACAGCTTGCCTGACTAATTTGGCATCCCCAAGTAGGCTGAAAGCTGAGACGGTGCAGCCACAGCTACACCTATGTATATGTATCTTTAGGTGATGAAAGTAAAGCTCAGTCTTGGCTTGAGAGGAAGCACCAYAGACGTGTGTCTGGCTTGACATGTTATTGTGCATCCAGCTGACGGAGGTGGCAGGCAACTGTTTAGTATTTCCAGCCYACTCCCCCCATCCCTTCCATCTCCATAGCAAATTGTTGACATGTCTCCCTGACATGAAAATGGAGARGATAAACACATACAAATACACTTTAAGCATTTTAAAATAGCAAGCCCCAAGGGAAAATGCAGGTTCCTGAAACCTTGCTAGTGTGAAATTGTGACATTTTGTAAGCTCTTGCGCTCACTGCCTCACACAGACCTGTGCTGGAAGGGGAATTTACAGGCACTTTAACACACTGCCTCRGCCTGTTACTCCTCCTAGGTAAAAGGGAGCTCTCTTGCCTTCTATATTCATTGCTATTTTCTCTCTAAAAAAATTTTTGAGGAGATTATTTTATTGTCAATTCTTCATATTGAAGTTTTTCCAGAAACAGTAAACTGAAGTATGAAGAGTTTCAAGAAGTAACRTCTCAGATATTAAGGCCTTCATTCATTTTTACAGAAAGCATCAGTTAATTGACTGCAATTACTTGAGATGGAATGCTACATTGAATGATTTCTYTTTAATCTTATTGATTCTTAAATATACAAATCCACAGAAAAGGGGATACAAAATGAGACTAATATTTTTGCTATCATCTGCCAGATTTTTCAATTTTTTGGACTGAAAAAGCTCCTAAACATAAGAGAAAATGTCAGAGAGCTCTTCTTCCATGTGTTTGCCTGAGACAACTGTCTTTCAGTAGGATGGAAGCACCTCTGTAGTTTAAATGTGGGTAGACAAAGAGATAGTGGTTTTCAAACCTTTCTGTCTTACCATGGTAGAGAAACCTATGATATTGTGTTTCAAAATGCCCCTTTATTTGTATTCTGCAAGTAGTAAAATGCAAAAAGTTTATATTGATCCAAGGTCAGACTAGAGAAAACCTGGAAGAGAAATCTGTTGGAGGCTAATGAACAGACAAGGCACGTCAGGCTCAAGATGTCTGTGCTGAGAATACTTTAGCCTGGGGGAGCACTCCAGAGAGTGGGAAAGTATCGAATATACTTGCTCTATTCTTACTTTTTCCTGGGAATGTACTAGCAGCCACTGTCAGCAGGATACTGGCCCAAACAGTCTCTTGGTCTGAATCAGTGCAGCCATTCTGATRTTCTTGTGTATTCTGACAAATTGATGGATAATTCTTTAGGGAATCATCAATCATCAGATCTTGTCATGCCATAGAAAAATGTTCTAGAGCTCTCACCATGTCCAGCTGCTGCACAGAGAACCCAACCCTTCCACCAGGCAATAGTCCTTCCAAAACTACAGATATCAGCAAGGTCAGCCATCATAATGCTTTAATTTTTACATTATGATTGTCMCCTCTGTGTTTGAAAGAATTAAATCCTGCCTCACAACTTTCTTCTGGACCAGCCATAAAAGTCCAGACATCTTGTGCCATGCAATGGTAGCACATCCGCTGTTTTTGGGGCACACGTCCAGTCATCACCAGGAGAGGCTGAGTCACAAACCAGAAACTGCAGAGTATATTTCCCTATATCAGAGCTTTTTTGTATACCAGATATTGTTAATAGTACATGCCATAGTACAGCACAGCATCACTCTGGGCCTGAAACCTGACAGCGCTATAAATCACGCTGACCAGCTCTGCATGGCCCAGGAGACAGGCCCTAGCTCTGTGGCATRCCTTAAGTGCTGCACTGGAGAAACCTGAGAAGAAGGATGAGAAGATCAGATGAGGAAGTCTCATGTTTGAAGTGGGTGATGTGACTGTCCTGGGGCRACATCCTCACCTCTGTTTGAAAGCTTRSAAAATTGAAGAGYACAGGGCTCAGTGACCTGATCTGAATCACACAACCTGCAACAAGTAGAGCTGGGTAGGACTGTGTGGACGGCTCTTTGGTACATTTTATATGGCAGTCACAGTGAACCCGCTGACATGAGGTACCCACAACCGGCTGTGTGCCMCTATTAAATGTACTATTAGGTCTGACGTTGGCTGTGGTGACTATGAAGGCTCCTGTAATCTGGCTAGTTCTGGACTTGGGCCATGCCAGTACTTTTTGTCTTACACACTGCTAAATTCAGAGCCTTTCCTTAGGAAGCGTCTGTTCTCTGCCGTGTGCTCTGTGCTGAAGCACCGTTGCAGAGCCTTCCTTCTCTCTTAATCACCTAATTAATTCACACGATGTGAAACGAATAAATCTGGGATCCATTTTGCCTAGTGTCTGATCCCTGCAGAAGTAACTAGCTCTACTGCCTTTTTCTCTGCTCTTCACAGCCAGGTCCTTACACCCGGTCTAGCCAGCCCATTTGCTGATTCACTGCTGTGCACAGGCTCTGTCCAGAAGCTGAAGAGTACAGCACAAAGGCTTCTGCCTTTCCAGGGAGCAAGGCAGAGTAAGCAGGGATTCCTCCAAATGGCTTTTACGCATTGTCTCTTTTCAGGCACGTCAACTGAGAGCACACACTTGYCATTCTCATTTTACTTCTTCTATAATAATCTGCAGAAGATGTTGGACATTTCACTTAGTACTAATTATTACACTGGATATAGTTTTAATTTCTATTAGTKAATCTCTGACACTTTCAAATCATTTTTCATATATTTTAATACTTAGCAGATATTCAACATAGAACAATTAAAATTCCCGTCTCACAGACACAGTCCAAGAAGTCTAGTGAGTACTGAAACTTGGTTTCTCTCTTTCTGAAAAACAGAGATTAGATTGACCACACAGCTTGCTGAAGGGTTGCCTTGGCTGCATGATTCTTTAGTACAGCATCCTGCAGAGGATAATCATGGCAGAGCTTTGGTCAGAGCTGCTCCAGGAGATTATTCTGTGACTACCCAGCAGGAATCCAGTTAATACTGCAGAAGGACATAGCCATATGACTGAGTTTTCTAGCACTCTTTTTAGCAAATGAGAATTGAAATGTACTGCAATTCAGCAGAATGYAAATAAATAACAGCAAAGGAGTCGCTGCAGCCATAATGGGCTAAAGACTCAAAGAAAGCAAGGTTTGAGGAGAGGAGCTCTCTCTTTTTTAGAGCAACTAATGTTGCTGAAAAGAATGAAATGATTTTTGAGGTAAAAGATCCTTTAYCAGCATAATCCTGACAAGAAGCATCATAATCCATAGAGCAAGCAAGAGTATCATAACAAGACCTGCTGAGATGATCTTCTTTTGTCTGAGGTGATGCTCTGCTCTGTCCCCCTTACCCCATCCTGATTAAGGATTGTCAGTCAGATCCACAAGAGATTTGGTCCCTGTCTTGGGACAGTCACACTAGTTCTGTTCTCATCTGACCTTGTGATCATGTTTGTTAAGGCAGAAAGGAGGTCCCATGGGCATGCCAGAAGCAGGTGGAAGGTATGCTGAGGTACAGAAGCCAGGGTCTTTCCCCACTCTTGGTATATAGTAATGCTGGTCTAACTCTCTGATGCCAAAGGAGACAGGGATCCTATGTTGTCCACACACGAGCTTAGCAAGAGGCTGTTCTAAAGGCAAGGTCTACAGGTGACAAGAGCCAGGGGCAAGGGTGATTCACAGAAGCTTTTGAGGTGAGATGTCAAAAGGGAGCTGGAAAGGCATTTTTAGTCAGGCAAAATAAACCTCTAGATGCAGCTACATATTTTCTCTGTCTCCCCCATTTCAGTTGGGGTTGGACTGCAGAGAGGCTGAGGCAGTGAACAGCATGGCGAAAACAAGTCAAGGAAGGCCTCAAAAGGCTCWTCAAGATTGGCTGGCTGGTGCTGTGCAAGTGTCACTCAGGCATATATGTCTATGTATGTGAGTCAGAATAAGCTGCCTCTTGCTTTCACCTGGAAATGTATTATAAATTCAAAAGGAAAATAGTCCTCCCTGCCTTTTCTTGTCTGTCTTCATATTAGAAATCACATTTTTTCCTCCTTTAAAGTACATAGCTTGGCAGCCATAACACACTGATTTTAGTCAAAATTGACTTTAGTCTGATCAGGCATGCATGAAATTAGTTTTCCTTTATTTAGTTAAAAAAAAAAAAGGTAAATATTCAATACTTCCCAAAACATTAACAGCTACTTCCTTGATATATTGGAAGGGCGGGTGGCAAGGACAGATTGTTAAATTTCATTAATGAAATCCCTTTCTCATAAAAGCACCAATTCCCCCCCMCACACACATTTTTTTTGCATGTCTTTCTATCCCAAGGAAATAATATACCTTCACAAAATAATTTTCTCACAGAGCTACGTATTTGCCTTGAATAATAAAATAGTCATAAAAGAGGAAAAGTCCCTTGCAAAAGCAATCTCTATTATAAAAGTTGCTCAGTACTTCCTCCAATACAGTTTCACACAGTACCTGCTATGGCTCAGTACTGCCCTAGCAATTTGAAAGACTGTCACTCCTGCTGCACACCCCACTAAATTCTTGCCTTGGACACAGGTGCATGCAGTTTTTGAGCTCGTTTTCAGAGCCTGCCAGGCTGAGCTCTAGAAACCAAAATATAAACCTCAGGGTTAGAATTTATTTTGCTTCTAAGCATGTAAGAAACGGTACAAAGTGTTACTGCAAGCATTTTTGTAACCAGAAGGGAATACTCAGATGTCCTTACGGGTCATTACAATCCTTAGTCATGAACATAGAGTCAGGTCAGCAGCAGACCTTCAACTTGAGTCTGTCATTTTTCTGAGTGGCAGTAAATTCATATGTGTTATTGTCCTAATGGCTCTGAGAAGACACAAAGCTCTCTGACAAACAGAAAAAGAGGAGTGATGCTATTCATAATGTTTTTGTGAAATCCTGCCTCTCTCATGGCATATTCTTCCTCAGTCCTTTTGACTTGCTTCTTTTCACACCTTTATAATAAAACACAATGGCCTAAGACCTCTGCCCTGGAGGCAGAGAGGGCAACTGGAATATAATGAGATAGTTGTTTTTTTCTCTGATAGGTTATGTCACCAATTATTCTTGTCCCTTCAAATGGGGCCTCATTTTCTTTCTCTCATTTACTATAATCTAAACGTCAGGTTTTTTTGTCATCCTAGCTACCTRCAGCAGATAAGTTGTCTGATGAGGTATTGCATGTGCGTGGGCAGGACTGACTCCTTATGCAGGCTAAAAATATTTTTTCTCTTAATGCTACGGTAGGTTCTATCCATAAGAAGATTAATTAAACCATGACTGTGAATGTACAGATATCAGGGTCACCCATCAGAGAGCGTGCACACACACACACACACACACACACACACACACACACACACACACGGAGAACTCAACAAGAGGAATTAATATTTCAAAACAGAGAACTGTTACTCTTTCACCAGTGAACCTCTCCATCTGGGCCTTGTTTGGGTGGGCTCTGAAGGGGATGCACGCTCACAGGAGCAAGGGACCTCATCCCAACTTCAGGGCCTTCAGACAGGATTTGAGTCCTAGCACACAGGTGACAGCACAGAGAGCTCCAGATCTCTTCTCCTTCCTCTGGACACCCAGAGGGTGCTGAGAGCAGCCTRTCAGGGATTTTCTAAACTCAACCTACCAGAGGCTGCATCACATAGGGCAGGATTAACCTGTACATCACTGAGGACTACCGCAGATGACTTTGCAAGCCAGTTGCTGCAGGACTGAGGATGTCACCACTGTTCCTGGAGGAACATTGTGTCTGTGTCACCTTATTCTAGGTTTTGCCCGAATGGCACAATGTGACAGCATGTTAATAGCAACAGCAGATTTTTTTTTTTTTTTTTTTTTTTTTTGTAGTACTCATGAAACAGCAGGCTAGCCAGAACAGAGCAAATGATAGGGTTAGTTCATTGCTTAAAGGTCAGCATGGAAGCATTTTATTTTATTTAAATGAGTTTGCAGTCCACAAGTTACATTTTGCAATCTAGAACTTAAAACGGTTCTAAAGTATGTCCAGAGCTGATCAKCCATTTTCTTAGCTAACTTTAGCACTCCTCACTCTGGGGGAAGCCAGGATCATGAGGTTYTAGTGATATCAAGGATAATGTGTAATTTAAGAAGATTCCCTTCTCTTAAAAAACTGAAGCTGCAACAACAAAAATAAGTCTCAACTTGATTGTAGGACAAAACATTAAGGGATAAATTGATCTTCACAGTAATTCCACTAGATTCACTGAAAGTATACTACCTTGAATTTGATGGCATTTCTCTGTTAATTTTTTTTTTTGTCTTACTACAAAAGGAAGTGTAGGGAGTGGAATCAGGCTTTTAGTGTTCGAAATTTCTGGAATTTGTTAGTATAGAGGTAGGTACCATTCATTCCCTGGCTGATAACAATATCTTCAGAACTCAGGAAGTTCAGTGCCTAAGTCCTAGGTGCCCTGAGGTTGAGAGSAATCATGTCCAATATTTCCATTTCCTGGGCAAAGACAAGAATGCAAGCAGAGGATTTTCAGAAGCCAAGTTGAGGTGCACCTAAACTATTCAGGAATGAAGTGCAGAGAAAGGAGGAAGGCTTAGACATGCAACTATCTACACTTGCCACCGACACAGCTACCCTCCCTTGGAGTTAAGTACCTAACCTACTTCTTCTGTCATCACTATGGAGAGAACAACTCTACAGCTGTCAGTGGTTAAGTGGTCTCCAACCTGTGGTTCGCAGTTAGCGTGCTACCAGTGTTGCCTTCTACTCAGTGGTACTGTTCTTACTGTATTACCTGACAGCCAAGTAGGATATGGTACTATTTTGTATTACTGACTAGGAATTGGTGAAGGTTGAGACCTACTGGTGCACAGCAAGTATTTGGCAGGTACAAAGTCATGTTCTACATGATTCAGGAAAAAATATGTACCAGTTTACTATCTCACCTCCCAGCTACTGCTTATTCTGGAAGACAGAAATAGTGCCAAAAGATCAGTAGAAGGAAAAAGAGAGGAGAGGGAAAGAGAAAAGTTTTTACTTACTACATAAATAACAATAGATTTCTAATTAAAACACAGTTCATAGAAGTTTCACTTTAGGCAAAGCAGGAAGCTAATTCCAAATCCTTCATACCCATGAAGTGCTTCTGCCACTAGGACAATGACCRTATCTTGTCCATCTCAGAACATGTATACAGTACCTACGATGCTGCTAAGACAGGCCAAGGGATGCCCACTCTGACAACTGTACTCCAAGACTTTGGCATGAGCCAAACATCCCAGCAGGTAGAGAGTGAGATTGGTGTTAAAACAGCATAGAGAGCTTAAACATTTGAAGAATTACACTGCTAGTAATGATGCGTGCGGRCTCCTAAATAGCATTTGATTCTCACATATCACTATGAAATTTAGAATATGTCTACATGGCATGAGAATGTCTTTTCAGAAGATTAAATTAACCCTTAGATGATCTGCTAACACATCTTTACAACATCTATTTGTTTGCTACCACCACAGATTCTTAAGCATTTCATAGGAAGATGGTGAGGAATACTGTCTCCTATAATTAAAAGACTGCTATTGCAAGCTCCATGCATCTACACCACTGGCTGTGCTATCCCAGTATCCACATAGCACAGCCACTTTCCATTTAAAGGACAATTTAAGTTCAGGCATCTAATGCAACACATCAGCCCTTGCCACATGTGACAGTGGGTCTTTTTAGGACTTAAGGGCAACTTGTCTACTTGGTAGCAACCATGTCATGTCACCATAAAAAATGACGGGGGTGGGACATGGGCTCCGCTGCCTGATTTACCCACATAATCTTGCCTTCCTGCTCAGCTGTAGTCTGCAAAGTTCATGAATACCTCAGCTGGCTGTATGGCAAGTTCGACGTTAAGCACAGTACTCAGGAATTTAATTCAGTTTGCCAGTGGCTCTTGCTGTGCTGTTCTTAATAGTGTCCAAGATAGCCAGCGTTAAGCTAGTGTGGCTGAATTTACTGTACACCACAGTGTTAACAATGTTGACACACTAGAGATATCTGAGCAAATGGATTTTCTGCTAAGTTAGTTTTGATTTGGAATCTGTTTTCAGTTAATTGAAGACAAACTAGAGAAAAGAGAAGTGAAATTCTTGTAAAGCAATTTAGCCACATGGATTAATGCTGTGGATTACATTTTTTTACAAATAAAAAGGAGAAGAGRTTTTAAAAAATTCTCTTATCATCTTTGTCAGTGCTTATGTTATTGTTCTCTATGTAACTGGGATGTATGCTTATAAATTGCAACTAGCTGCATGAATCTGTCGTACCACCCRTAGCTTTATCATATAAGACAGCAGGATAATGTCAAAAGGTTTCAGCAGAAAATGTGGAATAAGAGAATATAAGCAGGTGTTAGTAATCTCAGCAAAAACAGATGAGACTAAGACCATATCCAGAAGCATTACACAAAGAATACAATTTCTAGTTTTATAAAATAGGCATAAGTTCTGTCTTGCTCTGCCCACATTAAAAAGGCAATATCCACATTAGTTATAAAAAATTCTGTGTAAACAGGCGAAATCATCTTCTCATTCCCATTCTCAATGTACACACCAGTGGRAAAAAAAAATCTATCCATTCTACTCCTTTTGCACAGCATCYATCTGTAGTTCATGTGAAATTGTTCATCCACTAAGATTTCTTAAACTTTTGGAGAGTTACTGCTTTCCAGAACACATTTCCTTAAATGTAGGTCATAGGCGTGTAACATTCTGAAAATAAAAATTTTGTTTTGGAAGCACCTGGAGTTTGTTTTTTTTTTATCTTGTTTCACTAATTTATGACAAAATGGTGATCTATCTATATTTTCATAATGGAAAGACAGRGGTCCATAAACTAAAACAGCCAATAATATAGTATTTGGTGCACTAGCTTCAGATATATATATGGCGATCTCTACATTTTCTCTAACTGCAGCATCTTTACAACTTGACATCTCACCTATTATCTATATWGGAAATGGAGAGAAATAGGCATCTCTAGGGTATGATTCAGCTGATCTGAGACATTTATATTTAGTCAGCAGAGTTAAGGTTTAGTTTATCCCTACTTAGGCTTAAAATCAGACCTGGGYTTAATCAGAACTAAGAATACCACATTTATGGTCTCATCTCTGTTGGTTACTCTGAGATCATTTTCTCTCTTGTATGCCATAAAACCTTATCCTGGCCCTGAGAAACTTTTCTGAATTTGGCATATTGATCTTTTCAAGTAAAAGGTAAGATTGTGTTAAAAATTCCCCAGCAGGTTGAATTCCTTTTTTTTAAACACATTATAGCACTTGGCTACCTTGATGAGTCAAGAGCATCACTTGGACCTCCATGCACTGCTGCAAGCTAAAGAGTAATTGGTATCAACATCTTCTTGCTGTTTTCCCAAAGCAGTAAACAACAGGTAAGTTCAATGATGTTTAACTGAGACAAATGCAAAGGATGCACTTACAAGATCTCAAGAAGCACATGCTTCAGTGTATTCTCATGTATTCCTATGTCTCATCCAGGTAGCACTAAAAGAGATGACTCCCATCCCTTGCTTCTGATGCTCATTTGAACTATTCACAACTCTCAAGCCTGTCAAAGTGGTATGAAAACCCCATGAAGAGAGGCACTCTCAAAAGCAATCACACTTCTCTATCTGGCCACAGCTGGAAGCCCCGAGAGAACAACCTTTCTCACAGTCTCCTAGCAACTCCAGATGGAGTGTGCTTATGTGCCAGGCAGGAGAGGGAACACATAGGGCACACATAAGGGGAACCATGTGTGGCTGTTTGAAAATATTTGTATAAATATGTTCACTTCAAGTTTGTTTCTACAAGTGATATGAACGGTGACAGGATGGATTGCTTTGTWTTTTTTTTTCCAGTACCGCATTGGTTTTGTATGAAACCACCAATTTACAAATTTTAGGCCATCTTAGTAGCATCAGAAATGGCAGTTTAAGACAAAAAGGATGCAGGATAATTGCTTTCCTCAAATTTCATTCTAACACTCAAATCACAGTTGCATTGCTCTTATCTATTATTACATCTGCCTGTTATTATGAGCCGTAGCAATGGTGAAATAGTTTAGGCCTTCTATAAAGACATTTTGTGATGTAGTGGAAAGAAAAAGCAAAAGTGTTGAATATGCACAATATCTTTGACCAAATTCTCAGAGGAAGAGAATACTGTCTGCAGCTGGCAAAGTGTGTGTTTATTTGTTAGGTAAGATGTAATTTCACTTCTGTTTTAATCCTGTTACAGAACTTTTGCACTTCTGTTTTTGAGACTCTAAATCCATTTGATATAGTCTAAATCCATTTTTGAGAGTCTAAACTTGACAATATTCTCCTTTTATCACCAACATAATATAAATAATGACAATTGAAAATTTAAATAATTGCATCTGAAAAATAAGGTGCCATATGCAGACTACTGCTACGTTTAGAGATAAAAAAATTGCACTGAAGCATAGCTAATATAATAAAAGAAAAACAAATGTTTTCACAAGATGGGAATGTTGGAAACTGTTTGTAGTTTCACAGCATTGTTGTTCGTAATCAGCAAAATTTCCTGCTGATTTAGGATCACTATACATTCAAATTCTAGAAATGACCAAGAGACCGCAACATAGGGAGGTTATAAATCACAAAAGCAATTATGTGGGTAGTGTTGAAATGTAGCTTCCCTTTAAGGATCTGATAGCACTGAAACTGTAAGAACACATAAAAAAAACATATGTATGACAACTTTCAAACTCAGAATCATGAGATGTTCTCTTGGAAGGAGGAGGTAATGCATTATAGGAGACAATAAACCATCTGAAATGTCAAGGAAGGCCATAGAAGAAAGGGAAGTATGACACAACTGATTTCTGACTTTCTGGTTTCAAACTGAAGCATTGAAATAGTGTATCCAAATTGAAGCATTTCAAACTTTGCTTCAATATTTTAATTCTGAAACACTGGAAGAAATAGCTCCTACATTTTCCTTTAAAAGAAGATGCCTTTCTTCAGAATGTGGATATATTAAAAAAAAAAAAAAAAAAAAAGAAAGAAAGAAAAATATTCTTCCACCAGAAAAAATGAATGTCCTCAAACTAGGTCTCTAGTTGGGAAATTAGCTACAGGATTTGTGTTTGCTTACAGGATTTGAAGATTTAGCCTCTTTACAAAATAGATTTCAGTTGTATGCTGTGTGCTTGTTCCATGCATATAAGAGATCCATGAATCTGGTAGTACTGGAAAATTTAATCAGGAAAGCTCAACTTTTTATTTTCTGTTATAGCTGAGAATTCGTCCCTGTAGACTATTGGGCACATTAAAGCATAGGACTCAGTTAAATATTTTATATGAGATTCTGAGACCCACTTTCAACCCTGTGCATACACTGAACTCTAAATGAACTTATAAAAAATAGCAAGCAAAATCTGGCCCTGGTGAGTAGGTAGCTCTGACAGTATATCCTAGTCTGGAGTGCTGGTCTTCAGAACCTCTTGATTCAGACTCACATTGGCCCTGCATTTTACCTCTCCTTCCTTGAAACATGCAGAAACATAATGACACCCATATGCAAAAGCCTAAAAATGTCCTATGTGAATAAACGCAACCCAGAGCTCTCATAAGTAAGGAGCATAAAATAAAAGSTCTATGTATTGTAAACCTATGCATAAATGGAACAGTAACACTGGCATATCGCTCACAGTTATGTAAGAAATCCAGTACTGGYTCCAGTTACTGTGGAATATGACCAGTTTGTATACAGAAGGATTTGGTAAGRTTAGATGGTGACAATGCATTCTTGAAACGCTTAATCATTTTTATCTAGAAACACTTGCATAAGAGAAATGGCTAACTAGTAACAGCACTTCTTTCCAGTTTCCTCCTAGAATACACAAAACCATGTGCCAGTTTATTCYRAGAWTTTTTTAATCCACTGTGAAGTTACRTATTTGCTGTTTCAATTATTYCTAGTTTGTACATATTCAATTTTCTTTTCTAATTTACAGCTCCAAGAGTCAAACTGAGTCTTTGCCTGTAAAAATGGTATTGCAGACTGAATTATGCACTGTGGGCAGCCCTACTGCCTCTGTACAGGTCCTTAAAGTAATCGCCTGCAACCTACTCATTTTAAAGATTAACAGGTGTGTTACACATTGTAATGAAATAATGATTTGGATACCACCCTATCCACAATTCATTCACTCTAATCTGTGTTGTCTCAGCTCATGAAAAAGAAGCAGAGGAAAAAATACATTTCTTTTCATAAATACAGCAGGTTTGACCTTAATCACAAACACATAGCAGGTGTAGAGAAGAACTTTTATATATATATATATCTCCACTTTTCTGAAAAAAATATAGCTTAATATTTTGAATATTTCTATATTATGATGCACATTTTACTATTTTTCACATTGTATCTTTGTGATGAGCTTTACCTAACATAACTTTAGACATCTGACTTTCAGATTGGTTACCCTGGCATCCTTTGTAGTCAACAGACAGAAGAGTACTTGCTGTAAGCAGAGCCTCTGACCCATCCTATGTACCTGTCAGAACTTTGGAAGGATTTCCTGGTGGAGGCACCTTTTTCACTGATTAGAAAGGCAGCCTAAAATGACTTTCAGCTGCCTAAGTTTTGACACATTAGTCTCGCTGCAGGTTTACAAGATCAGTATTTTCTTTTTGATTTAAAATTGGTTGTGATGTACAGATGCATATAATAAAGTAGCCATCATTGGTCTGAGTGGAAAGAATTCTTTCAGTTTTCTTTGAAAAATTTTACAAATTCAAATACAGTGGATATACAATTTCTTTCACTCAGAGGTTATTTTACTCTTTCTTCAATATGCTTTTAGAAACCATAGCTGACAATAATCCTGTTTCCAAGTTCTTCATATATACCTAAATATGATTTTTTTCAATGAACATATATCAATATCAAATTTGAATAAACACACATAAATCACTTACTGATTTTAAGCAATAACCATTAAAGGACTTGTTTATGTCTTCCTCACTCTTTCCCCTGTACCCACATACTAAGCTGGAATTTCTTTCTTTTTTTCTGTGCTTTTTTTTAATCTTACATGGATGGAAAAGCAATCTATAAATTATTACAATTCCTCAGATCCAAAATATTTTTTATTTTACTATCTTTTCAGGTTACTTTTATTTACTTTAGCTTTGTTGATGAAGAGTTTTTTTTTCTCTTCTCAGGCTAATGGTGYTACTGGCACTCTGCTGTCTCATAATTAATGAAACATATAAACTTCTCTTTTATGTATCTGGCTTAATCCTAATTGTTCATATTTGATGTTACAAACACTTCTTATGAATTCTTGTTTCACCTAACCCATACACATAAACCATCAACTGTTTGTCTGACTGAGAACCTGGACATCTCTTATGCAATAATGTTTCTCCCAGTTGCATTAGACTCTAATGTTATTTAGCTCACTAAATGGACATAAATGGCCATTGTTCAAATCCTTGTCTTATATTCTCCGTAAATTAATACTCAGTTTAATCTAACTTTTCCATGTTGATTTCAGTTTAATCCTCAATATACCTTCTTATTCCGCAAATGGCAAGAAAAGTCATGGAAACTTTCAAAGTCTCCTTCTTTTGTCCATCTTTATACTCTGATGCTCCTCCCATTGAGAATTAACCATTYACAATCAATTGGGTTTCCATAAAGCAGTAACCTGGCTAATTTATATGGAATAAGCATGAACCACTACCAGAATTTTCTTATTTTCTAACATTAAGTACGTTACAATCACAGTTAAGTGACTTTTATGACAACAATTCCAAAAGCACAAAAAAGGGATAAATCTGTTTTTTAAATATCTTTTATAACATCTGAGAAAAAGTTGAAATTGCCATTATTATTGGAAAAAAGCTAAAAATAAAATATTTAAAAAAGAGGGAGAGCAGGAGGGAAGTTGACAGCAATCAATATAAAAAAGAAGTTCTGGAAAAATGAAGAAAAGTACGGATGAAAAAAGTGGTAGAATTATAAGTAATGATGGGAACAGTACAATCAGGAGTACTGGGCACATTCAAACAAAATGCTTTTGAAAACAGCTCCATATTAGGTCAGACAGTTGAAATCAGAGAGCAGGCCACATCTGTAAGATGGGTGACTGTACCTTGTACAGTAATGATTCTCAAAAGGGGACTGACAACTGAGTACGGATTATGCAAAGCTGTGGGTAAAAGGTGAACATAATTATTGAATCTATAAACAGAACAAAGAGGAGGAGGAGGAGGAAGAAAGCTATATTAGGAGTTGCCACAGTAGCGTAGTTGTGGTTGCTATATTTAAAAATGCTCCTGACACAGTGAAGAAGGTAGAAGTTTGAGGGCTAAAAAAAATGTCCTGTGGTGAGACAGAAGAAGTTCAATCTGTTTAGTTTATCCCCCAAGTAATCAAAAGGTACTATTTCATCATAGAATTTCCTGGGTGAGAAAAGACATTGGGTTTAGAAAATCTTTGTAGTCTAGAAGAGAAAGGCATAGCAAGAAACCCTGGCTGGAACCTAAAGCCGGAGAGTTCCTAGTCCCCAAGAAACATTTCTTATTAAGAATGCAAGTGAATAGCTATTAAAAAAACTTCTAAATTTCATTTTCAAATCAAGACCTTTCTTTCATGCTTAAACCAAATAAGGTATTTATAAAATCTAGTTGTAATAACAATTGGATCCTAAAACCAATGTTATCCTGGAAAAYATCATTGTTCCCTGTAGCCTCAGAAAAAAAGATCTGTGACTTGCAGAAGTTGGTAAGCCATATCAGAATAGAAACACCTGATTAAACTATGCTCTGATGACTTTTAACTTCACATTCTGGCTAGAATGAGCATGGCCAGAGCACACTACAAAGCAATTTGATCTTCTTTTATTCTCAGACTGCTTCAGTTCCCTAGCTTGCTCTTATGGCTGAAGTAAGGTTTTAATTAAAGTAGTTTTCTTCTAAATGTTTAATATTATTTGAAGTTTAAAGTGTCTACCAGGATCTCAGTACATATTAGGTCTGACAATGTGCTTTTTCCYTTCTTTAGAGATTTCTGACTTTTCAGAAAATGTCTTCTGAATTAGAATTTTTTTAAAAAAAGTTAAAAAGTCACAAATCACAAACCTGATCCTTTTAAATCATGAAAATTAATTATTTCTGTTATTTCCATTTTCCTTTCAACCTTTCAAGATATTTTTAGATTGATTAACTTTTGATTTCTGTGTAACAAGACATTTCAAAGGTTAAAAAAAAAAAGATGTTTTGGAGAAGTCAAAAAGTGATGTTTAGAAACCAAGAGCAATAGTTTGAGAACCTTTTCCAGTGTTAAAAGAGAACATTATACTAAAGTACCTTTGCATAGCTTCAACAATAGTACTGTTTTTTTGCAAAAAGCAGTTCTTCGAAGAAAATTCCTAATCATTTCTAAAATGTGTATCACTGCTGGAGCACAACTAATACAATGTGTACTACACAGACAAAGAGGATATAGAAAGATCTACTTATTTATTTTTAAATGGCTGAAAACACATTTTCATTCTCTCTTCAGTGTGATTTTTGGTTGCTACATCTTAATTTTTTAAGAGTACAGATTATCAACAAATCATGATGAGGATGATGAGCAAGCACTTATTTTAAAAGTCTGTTTCGCAGACAGTAGAGGGGGGAGCGGGTTAAGATGCTTTTGAACTCTATTGCACTCAACAACTGCTATTTGGGCTGCCGTCCTTTAACTAACAGGGAAGCACTGCCGGAGGAAGTCAGCCTAATTGCGAAAGCTGTGAAAGGAACTGACCAAATGAACTCACCATGAAGTGCATTATCCATATCCAACCAATCTACAGTCTTTTAATTAGATAATCCTTTCAATTTGGGAAAAGCCTTTACTGAAATCTCATTAATGTGGAGAAACTAATCAACTCTCATAGGTGCACTCACTCACAGAGTTTTACCATTAAACAATTTACCACGTATTCATTTGTCAGTCCTCAAATCTTGCCTGAAAAGCATGAGTAGTGTACATTTTTCTGACTTGTAGCACAACATCTGTCTCTTGKTCCAGTCAATGTAGCAAACGATAAGCAGTTATATCTACACACAGTGGTGTAGTTGGCGCATAACACTTCTAGCTTCAGCAATATAATGTTTTTATCCTCCTTCTAACCAAGCGCTGGAAAATTAACAAAAAGAATTACTCATTTCTTATTTACCATAGAGATGAGATTATCCATTTCTAAACCCAATGCTACACTATCACTAAAAATGACAAATAAGCCCCAAAGAGTTAAGAAAACAATCATGTATTGCTCTTCTCACTCATTAGATGGCACGGATAGAGATAGGAAGACAAAAAAAAATGACCTCATTGCTTCCCAGAGTACCATGTTAGCCATTTTCAGATAGAGAAAAAGCAAATTATTTTTGTTTTCATATCAAAGGATGGATGTAGGCATAACTCAGTTTTCCTCACGGCATAATTGTTGTCCGCAGTCATCTTTGACTATGAGGAAACCTGGTAAGTAGTAACAACTGTGATATCTTAACATCTGCTTTAATTGAACTCATTCCATTGACAGGATTTTGTTTTCATTCCAAGCAAATATTATTTTGGCTCAAACAGCAGACAGCAAAACTCAGACAGCATATTCATAAAATAGATTCCACCAGATAACTACAGATTCTTTAAAAAAGCAAGAAAGCAATATAATTGTTTGAATAACAAATAGCAACAGAGCACACTGTCCAGCTCTAAGAGTTTTTAATCATAATCCTGAGACTTTTAGTTACTTAACTTTTTCTTTTTTTCTTCTTCAATTCCATGCAAATTTAAACTGGTTTTAATTCAATTTGATGACCAGAGCACACTCAAGCATAGAGTGGTGCAGTCTAGAAAGTGTTATTCTCATTGCTGTCTATAACCATAATACCTTGGAAAATTAAGAGATGTTTTATCAGATGATCAAGYCCTACGAATGGATGGGCATCAGTGCCTCTCAATTACAAATAAATTTCAAAATTAGCCCTCTTCATCATATTTTAGAATGAATCCACAATAAAGTGTTTTGATTGCCATTAAGCATACACACGAAAATGCCCTTCTGCACAAAAGACATGACATGCAATCGTTTATATCAATGAAGTATTTTAAATTAATTTTAAAAGTGTTTCAATACACAGTCTTTTGATAGAAAGTTTCAACTGCATGTGACAAATATTGATACATTCTCCCATTACAATAGCATCCTTATTTATAATTATATACAAGCCTGTACCACTACTTTTTCTATGAATACCTATACTACTGAGCACAATTTACTATGTGTCGTCCTTTTTTCTTTTTTATATAACATGTATCTTCTATTGTGATTTAGTCATTTCAGTTCCCCTCAAGCCATATCAGATGTTTGGGCCCAATTCTTCAGCCTTAACCCCTGGTAAAATCAGGAAAGACAGTACGGCATGCTGAGTTTTCAGAGAGAAGGAGGCCTAACATAAGACATGAACTATTGAGTATTAAAGCCCTTTCCTCTCACAGTCCCTTTGCTTTGAGGTAAAATATCACAATTATCTCTACATTTCTAGAAAGAAGAAATAAGGAGGAAAAGAGACTACTTCATCAAAATTTTTAACTTTACTGTCTGTGAGCAATGAAGCATTCTAGAGTGCATGGTCATAGTTCCATGACTTAAAAACAAATTAAATTGTTTTCTTACCAGAAACCAGTTTAGAATTATTTCATTTCAAAACCTGATATTACTACAACAAAAAATAGTGTGCCCTACTACTGGTAAATTAAAGTTTTACTTATGTCATATCTTAGTCATTATAGGTCAAAGGACACTGAATCATCTACTTCTTCCTCCTACAGAAGTTCAGTTGATATACCCTTTAAAAAAAGTAAATAGACTTCCTTTATTTTCTTTTTGGGGGGAGGTTACTGATGATGGTGGAAGAGGTCAATGTTTCTAAGCACCAAGACAAACAAACAAAAATGATTTTTTTTTACAAGTAGAAACATTTTCACAAAGGAAGATAAAAAGATCTTTTGTTCAAGCAAATAAATTCACTCAGTTACGTTATAACTGCAAGAAAACTTTTGAGCAGTGAGATGTCAATGGACCAACTGTCTTACAGCAATGTGCAGATTACAGTAAAGTTCAGACTGGAATGCAGTAGCCTTAAGGTACACTGCAAATGAACGTGTTTTTCATATACTCCAGGGGGTTGATGTAGACTCCATCAACATTATTTCAAATGAAATATTAACAGGACCTATTCATAAGTAATACTGTTAGATGATCTAATACAGTGAAGACTTGGAATTATTTGAAATGAATGAGCCACAACAGTGTATGTTGTTACTTCAGAGTGGATTTGCGGTGCTTATGCATGTGAAAGAGTGGCACTGCACGCTCCTCTGAGAGCTGCTAAAAGCCACCAGAACATCCTGGAGGGCGCACAAACAAAGCCAGAGAACCCCAGGACCATGCCAGGCTTACGAAACAACCAGCACCCTGGTGTGTACAACAACTTCATGTCTTAGCTGATGCTTGAAATAGGCTCCTCCGAACGCCAGCCCTCCCAAATGGCTGTGTTACAAAACCTTCAGAGGAAGTACCAGGAGCACTCAAACTACATCTCAGAGGTATTCAGACACATCTTATTGTGTATTTTTAGCTGTCTTGCATGGCAGTAACTACTGGTTTTTATAGTACAGTAAATACCAGTGTCTTCACTATACAGAAAATTAAGCTATAAAGTTTAAATTAGTACAGTGGGAAAAAAAATGACTGATTTACTCAAAATAGCTGAATTATTCTGTATCCTATACTTCCTTCTAAGATACTAAGACTAGAGCTAATCTTCTCCCCAAAATTGCTTCCATTCTAAGTTATTTTATTATTGTTTTTATACTATTGCACCAAAATGTATCACCTCTGTGTATCAAGAGATGCTTTAGATAACATGATTTTGTTATATAAAAGAGTAAGTTATCAACTTAGATGCTCCACTTCATATGAAAACAAATGAACATAGACTAATAGGATCTCTGAGAACAGTATTTATTCCTTTTTTTCTTTATTGTTATTTTTTCTCATCTCTTCCTCATATTTTTTCATTATGATTTTATTTTAATCTAAGTTCAAAATCAAATATTTGATGGATTCTTGTAACTTTTTTACTTCGTAACTTTCTTATTCAAAAAAAGAGAGTTTAATTCTCAGACTGGCCTGCCAGAAGCCCAGGAATCCTGAAAAGCAGCCAGAAATGCTGTGGGTGTAGATGCATGTAAAAACACTAATTTAGTTCCAAAGGGCATAGATTTCATTGTCTTTGGTTTTCAAGACTCTGCACCTATTAGAATATGGTACTTTTATTACATTTAGTACTGCATTTAGTGATCTGAAGCACAATGAAGTGAATGGAAGTAGTCCCAGTGGTTTCAGTGAGCTTTAAATGAAACTTTTTCAGCACAGATTGCTCCCTGGGGAAGGAACTTGCATTCATTAAGCACTATGCATAAAAGTAACACAATATGAATGCTATACAACTGTGTAAAATACAGTTGCTATCACTTACTTGACTTAAACTGTCCTCAAATCTTTTGCTTTATGGCTTGAAAAACAATTCACTTTCTTGGACTCTTGTTACTAAGGTTTAGTTTATATGTATGTTTTAACAAAGCAGTCTGAACTACACCCAGTTACTAGCACAGCAGAGAACTCTTCTTTCAAATATCACTTTCTAAAACACTTTAAAACTTTTGATTCTGTTGACTCAACAAAAGGGAAGCTGTTTAAAAAGCAATATATTAGCGAGAGAATAATAATTCAATACTCTAAAGATTTCTAACATTTCTCACCATTTCTGCACTACTGTACCTTGATATCCTCCTCTATACTCCCCTAGCTTATACTCTGCTGGAACCATAAAATATGTAGCAGCATATTCTATGTCTATATACCTCTCATGACACCCAGAAGTTTCTCAGTGCATTTGCTAATGAATATAAACTGTCGAACTTGTGCAGTGTTCTTCCAGAAGGCATTGAATCCAAGCACACACTGAGTATTGCATGAATTTAGGTACCTTCTGCAGTGCTAGGTTCTATCAGATGCCTGCTTTGCATGCTGTAGAGTCTGCTGCACAGATGAAGCCCAGCCCACTCTGGATGTAAGGGAGCTCCTGGGCTTACAAAGCCCAGGACTTGCAAAAAAATAGGATTTGCAAAATTCAGTGTTTTCTGGCAGTCTCACTGTGGACATGTGGTCGAGCTAATTATCCTTGTTGTATCCAGGATTTCTGTTCAGCTGACCAATCAACAAGAGCTACTGGTCTAGCAGGGTGGACAGATATCCATCTAGCCAAAATTTCCAAGTGCAAATGATGATATTTCCAGAAGAATCTGGATAGAGTATCGGTTGTGGACAAGGATTATATAAGTGAACATGTAGGAAGGGGAACTGATCGCATTAATCCAGCTATTATAGATTGCCATGCCTGGCTATCCCAGGAATGGATTAGCCAACTGGAGGGAAGGAGTTATTCAACCCAAGCTTTCTGGATGAATTCTTTTTCACTCTATAATAGAGCCACTGATGGTAAAGGTAACATATGGTCACACCACCCTTCACCAGTCTTCTGTAACAAACACTGCATTACTTTGTCATTACTACCAAAAAAAGGGGTGAATATTTCTCTGCTGTTATTTCCTATATAGAAAATCATTATTTCATCTCCATCAAGGAAGCAGGGCTTAGTATTGCTCTAATTTTCCAAACTGTAAAGGAAGAGACTCTGTCTGCATTGTGAAACAGGCACTACAGCTTTTGCTTCCTAGAACAGTAGCTTTGTTGGAATCTAAATTCTCCCATGACAAACTACTAGTTTTTATAACTAAAATTCAGGTTTGTATAAGAAATTGTAAAAACATCTATTGAGCTCTTTAACATCAGCATTTGACCCTATATTCATAGCCAGCATTTCAAGACACTATAAAGGCAACAATTCCACAGAAATAATAAAAAAATTTACCAAAGAAATATATTATATATTATGTTTGGAAGAAGCTTTCTAGATGGTTCTCTTATGTGCAGCAAACACATGAGCCTCAGCTGGAAATAATTTCCTTCTTTTATTTCCTTCTCCTCTTTTTCTTCCTTGCCTTCTCTTGCTTTGTTTTGCCTTGCCTTACCTTGCCTTGCCTTGCCTTGCTTTGCTGGCAGCCTCAGGCTCATGTTTCATTTTCAGCAGCTGAATGCTTAAAGTCTGTGTTGCCATGCCCTACCATTTTGAAAAAATATGCATCAGAATTAACATTAGTTATTAATACGAAGAAGAATGAGTTCAAGGAAACAGAACTCTGTCATATAGTCTTATAGCTGGGTTGAGAACAAGGTGCATGTAATTACTTCTAAACCGCAGCACTTTCTCATCACATTATTTTAGACAATAACTTGGAAACTGACAAAAAGAAAAAAACTATCTAGGAATCTCCTAAGTACTTTTTTTCCTCAGCCTTCTTTAGTGAAAGGGATTATTGCCTTTAAAGTTGGTGAGTTTCGATACTACTCTTTTTTTGTGTGTGTGCACGACAAAGCTTTAATAAAATAGAGAAAAGTAAGAAGAATTAGTAATAAGAAGAATAATTCAGTAAAATAAAGGTAAAATTAAGTTCTTTAAATATATTTTAAGAAGAATAGGGCACAAAGAGGGAAAGTGCATTTTAATGAAGAGGATGGAAAAAACAGATACAACTATTGTATTCAGAGCTAGGCTGCTTTCACACATCAAGGTTATATCTGTTCTTTCAGAACTCTTGCAAAAATAATGCTCCTGTCATCTCTTATTCTGTTAGATATTCATATTTGGAGCAATTTTTAAAATGGATATTTTATTGACAGCCTAACTTCCTGTATCTTGGCAATATATAGACAGGATTTTGAAAAACATTACTTTTAAAGAGTTCTTTGGGGACTTCAGCTCTAACACTGATTTCATTCAATTCTTTTCATTTTTTTTTCTAAATGCATTTCAGCTGCATAGATTTATTAAGAAATATAATTTTCATATTAAGTTACACATGGGGTTTTGAAATAGTTGCGCGCCTTCACAATCAACAAAAACTTGTTTCTCCTTCTTGTATGACATCTCACTGGTGATGTGAGACATATTTGCAAACATGGTTTTATAACTACATATGCACATGGAACGAGTTTTGAAGCACTTCGGTTCAGATTAGTCCCATGTTTCTTCACAGGAATAAAGTCAGCATATTCTGGATCTTCCCAACTCTTTTACTCAATACAAGCCCAGAAATTTGGCCAGTAAGTACTTCTCTACTCCCTCAAGGTAGAATACAAAGGGGAGAAATGTTTCAGCTGGATCTAAAGCATATAATGAAATTTCTTTTTGAGTAAGTGTTAGCACTTTAGGCATGTTAACACGGCAGACCATCTTGGCAGGCTGTCGTAGACCTGTTGGAAATGTGGTTGTAAATCTATACCATGATGTACTATCTCTCACCATGGTGTACTACCTCTAATTTTCAAGCAAGTTAATTCGGAACAAACTTGGAATTTATCAGCATGGAATCATGTTGCACCATCTAGATGAAGTTTTTGGTGACTCCAAACTTGCTACCTAGAGAGCCTGTATGCTCCTTGTCTAAGCTTGTCTCTAAGTTAACTTTCTCTTCAGAGTGTTCGGTTAGCAATATTTACTGAATTGTCTGCACCAATGTTAAGAAATTATCCATTTGAATGGATAATGTATGAAAGTTAATGTATGAAAGATATTTATCTTTATATTTTGCATGGAAAAACATAGACATCTCCAAGTGAACAAGTGAAGCTGAAACAATCTTTGTAGTCACCTGATTTTAAAGTGCCATTACCAGCAGAAGAGTAACAGTCTGTGCAATTTTTTAAGCCTCCCTATATCTGCTCCATTTGAAAAAATAGAGTATTTGGAATGATACTAAATATGATACCATAGAATAAAATACAATATGCTTCTGGAATGGACCTTAATCTATACAAACACCCACAATTTGTGCTTTCATTGCTGCTAGCACAGTTTTGTGATCCCAGTCCTTGTAATGCTGGACGTCTGCAAAGAGGACACTTCAGGGAGCATACCTCATGGCCCCTTAGACTATTACAAACAGACCTTCTTCTGAATTCTCTTCTAGGAAATTGTACAAAACCTGAGCAAGCACATGAAATTATGGATATGTCTTGGAACGCTACCAGAAGGATTGTTAAGGCTGTGCCCCTAGTGAGAAGAGCTGTCAACCCAAGTAAACAGAGAATACAGTTTGCAATCTGTAATCCCACATAAAGCAGCTGTCTTAGATTAAAAAAAATATACAAAATTCAAGTGAGAGGCATCTTATGTGGGTAGACAGGATGGAGGATTGGGAACACTTGAATTCAGACTAATTCTGCCGTGAGATAGAAAAAGACATCAGCATTCAACATGTCACTGAAAATTTCTCCAGAGATATTTGTCTGTATATATAAAAATATAAATATATAAATATATTTATACTATATATATACKTATATATGCAGCAGAATAAGTGCAATATCTGGCTGTAGCAAGATATTTTTGAGTCTAACATCCAGAAAACACACATAGACTTTACAAAGGCCCCAGTGAGATTAGATGTCTTATTTTCATGAAGGTGCTTTCAGAAATCTAGTCAAGAAGATAAACACTTTGGAAAATCTGGCTTCTAAATTCTGAAGTATAAGTGTCAAAATTAGCAGTAACTCATTAAAATCAATATCTTTGAACCTTCTGGCCATTCCATAAATCGACAGAAATCCTCCTCAACTCAAATACAAGGGTTTTGCAATAATTTAACATCTCACTGATACCACTTTCTCAGGTATTCTTATTAGATGAATGTTTACACATACCTTTCAGAAACATCAAAAGTTGTACAAATATTTCTTGGTAATAAGAAATTGGTGATATAAAATGATTTCCTTACTTTTGGGAGAGAAGCTCTGGATCCTGAACTTTGAGTGGTCATTGTCAAAACTGTAGTGATACCCAGTGCGACTCTAGCTGGAGCAGCATCCATGTTGATCCAGAAAGAAACCCAGGATAAAATGACAATCAGCAGGCTAGGAATGTACATCTGGATTAAATAGTATCCCATCTGACGCTCCAAATGAAACTTGACTTCAATGCATGTAAACTTTCCTAGAACATGAAATTACTTTCATAAATGCTTTTTGTACATTTTTGTCTTATTTTCTGAACATAAGTTAGCTGCCTGGCCTCTTTTCTAACCTAACACTAAAAACTGGTCCTGATACACAAACATGAGTCATCCTTTTGTTGCACTCTAGCTTGAGAGGTGACCACATGATATTCCCACAGAAATCCTAAAGCAGACCTGTGCCCAGTTCTTCAAAGTAATTGAGAAAATGAACAGCAGCACAGTTGTTTCAGTGCCAAAAGATATACTGTTTTTTTATCAAAATTGAATAAGATTTTACGTTAGTCAAATACAATATTTAGTATTAAAAGGTGAAAATATTTTGCTCTTTTAATCGGACAAGATGAAACAAACATGTAATTATATAGACAAGAAGTAAAAAATTAGTCTTATGGTTCTGTGGTAGATTACACCCTGTTTCATTCTGATCATGTCATTTGCCAGTGTCTGTGAATTACTTTTCACAGCAATATCAACTCAAAGTCTACTCTGCTACTTTGAGTTTTGCCAAGAGTCTAACTCCAATAAATCCACAAAAATCTCTTGTGTAAGTTAAGCGATTCTTTAAACAATAAATAGCTTCTCTATGACAGACAGAGGAGCACAGAAGTTTAAGATCTCCTGACCCTGGAGCTGGTGTTGCAGTGGGTGTTGCAACATCCCAAGTTGCAAAAGCTCATCAGTTATTAATCCAGTCACTTTGTGCTGCTCTCCAAATTACTGCGTATCCTGACTGTGGTGAGATACTGAGGAGGATCTCACTCAAGGCAGACTAACCCATGTACATTAACTCATGCCTGCAATGTCATGCTAACTGTTTCGAAGAAATCCTTCTGCGCTTGCCAGCTAAATGTGTTGTCCCTCGTCCATCCTCTGGGGAARGGGTAGGGTGGCCCTGCGTGCAGCGACGGTGTTAAAATAGCTCCATCTGGCAGCGGGTCCCCAGAGCCGGCGCTGCAGCCTGGACAGCGTGCATGGCACTGCCGGGCTGGGGGAGYGCCTGCCAGGAAAGGCTACAGCCTACAAGAGCTTTTATTCACATTGCAATTTAACTCCAAATCGGGGCTCCAGAGGAGACAGTAATATGGACATCCGTAGCTGAAGCGTTCCTTTGCTTGAGTGCTACTTTTCAGTTCCCCTTGCCATGCTACACGCTTTTAACTTTGGTTAGGTGCTTTCTTCCTGTGGAGTGGGAGCTACTAATTGGTGTTTTTATCCTTTGCAGGGAATCTTGATGGGTGTACGAGGAAGCTGTTGCCTGAAGGGGCATATCCCCTTCTCTCCCTCCTCTCTTACTGTTGATATTCCACCTTGCAGAGTGGTTATCTGACAGTAAATAATTAGAAAAGCAGCTGAGCTCACCTATTCAGATTTCAAGTCATGCAGCGGGAAATGGCTAAATTTTGTATCAGTCGAATTACAAGTGGTAAACTCCGTCTGTTGGAATTTACTCATCATTATTCCCTCTGAGTGTGAGAAATGGGGGAAGTCATAGCAGTTGCTCTTTCCACAGCTACTGGACTGAGCATCACAAAGTTTTCCTTCTCTGGCACTTCAAGCACGAAAATGAGAAACAGTATTTATAAAAATTAAAAACAATAATTTTCTTTTGAATGTGATTTTATTTTTGACAGAGGCAGAACCTCTCATGTTATGTTATTTCACCAAATGAAACAAATGTAGTTAATGCAACCAGATTGGCTCTTATACTGAAATGATGAAAAAGCTATTTTAGATGAGAAGGATTATATCTAATCCCAGGATGCACCCAGYAAACCGTTCATAAAAATCTCTGAATGCTGTCCCTATTAAATATACTCCAAGCAGCTAAATCCAAATTTTTACAGAGCTCTCTCTGCTCTGTAAAGCTAAAGATAGAAAACAGTTGGATGTTTTTAATGACAAATCCAGAATAAATATTACATTATTAAGCAAACATTTCATTTCTCAACATTTCATATTTATAAACTATTCAGATCATCAAYGAAAGCAATGTATTTTCAAATAATACATCTCATAAATTAGACCACACATAAAAAACTGGWGAAAATTTGATGTTTTTCCTCATCAGCACTTTGAAATCTTGGAGAAATATATCAGGTTCAGAAAAGTCAGTATTTTAAAGCTTATGAATCAATACTTAAGAAAAAGATTCAGTTTGATAAAAATGTTTCATTTTGAGGAAATCAAACCAACTATTTTTTTCCAATTTTGTCATTTACAATCAATTACAATGTTTTTAAATAAAATGGAAAGATGTTTGGAGACAAAATATATTCCAAACAACAAGAAAAAAAAGAGAGAATTTCTCTTTTTTCCTTATATTTAAAAATAATCAAATTTTAATTCCAAAATACTTTGTTTTCATCTCATCCATTTTCTCCCTTCACATATTGCCCACAGATACCATTAGGCAMAATTATTGATAGAAAAATTAGAATAATGCTCACCGGTGTTGTAATGTTTTGTGCAATAACCAAGTTCTTTATCTTCCTTCAGAATAAACTGTGGCAAGGTTAAACCTTCTGCAACTTGCACAGGCCCATCACTTAACCATTCAAATATCAGATCATTCATAGTATAGCCAACTAAGATAAAAAAAAAAAATCAGAGTGTGTTAGTTGGTAGTGGGCTGGGAAACACAAAAAAAAATTATTAAGTCTGAAAAATGCCTCCTATCTCAATAAATGTTACCTCAGTTATATCCTTAAACCATCCAATTAGCAGCTACACTATTGCTATTAGTTAAAGTTTACTATTACTGTGCTACTCCAATATTGTAAGAGAAACAAATATGTAGCACAATTGTTTTCTGAAATGCTGCCTTGGTTTTTTTTCTAAAAAAATGATTTTGCTGGCCCATAAAAGATACTGTTTACACCTGAAGTAGCATTTCACTCTGCCTATGTATCATCCTCTATTTTGCTTTGTTTTCATCATTCTTTGATTTTGCAATTGTTAGGCTCTAGCAAAATGAGGATTTCTAGACTGCACCGTGCTGGATCCTTGCTTAAAAGGAAACCGCAGCTTTTGTAAACCTGCAAGCCTGCTGTGCAGAGGTATGAAGCAGAAAGACAGAGGCTTCGTCTCACCAAGGTCAGTAGGCACTCTCTTTTTGACTGCAATGGCTACCTCTTCATGAGTCAACTAAACAGAGTATGACGCATTCTCTGGCCACAGATGCAGGTGGTAACTAGCAGCTCGCATCCATGTAGCTAAACCCATTCTTCCCCCCCGACACACACACAAAAAAAACCCCACAACCCCTCCCCCCCCAACAACAACAACAACAAACGAAATCAAAAAACAGATGGTTTGGTATGTCCTGCCTGTTGGGAATGATCCAAGGCTCATGTCGTCCTCTGAGCCAAGCCTGGGTTTTGTCTGACTGTGACCTGGTACAAGCCCAAACTGTGCCAAGGAGTGCGCTAGCAGTTCCACGGAGAAGAGGACTGTGCCAGTACCCAAGCCCATGCCTTGGCTGTGCTTAGGCTATTTGAAGGACCATAGCATATCTTGATCTGACATAGCTAATTTCTAATTGTGTACTCGTTGTTCTTGCTTCCCTGAGGTTTATTTTCTCATGTGTAGCATTACAGTGGTTGCACCAAGAAAAGACGCAATCCTGATAGGAGATGTAATGTTCCACAGAAGAGGGAGAGGGAAGGGAGATGGGACAGCACATAAAGTAAGGACCGGCATTAAAGGTGATGGACATTTAAAGCACTCCTTCTCCATGACTTTCCCTTACAAAATATGAATATTAAGTCTCACCACACAAATAAAGCAATGTATTACCAAAACTTATGGTAATATTTGTTCTTGGCTAGGTGAAGCAATTGGACACTCACAACTCTCTAGCTGCATTGTACATGTCTGTACATCCATAGGAAAATTCTTCAAGTCCATGGGACAGGATAATGTTAAAGTAAGCCTGAAAATTGAGGGAAAAAAAGTGCTATTGTTAGAAATCTACAGTTTTTATACAAAGCTCCACATTTAAAGTTTAAAGGATCACAGTCAAATCTGAGAGCCTCAGAAGTCTGACTCCCCATCCACTCTTAGCTTTTTGGGATAAGATCCTACAAAGACAGAAGCTGTAAGCAAATCAGCTGCTCTCTGGGTGCATTGGCTGATCAGAACCACGACAGAGAAGACAACAGCAAAATAGTATGAAATGCTCTCCCATTAAAGTACCAGTGAATGCTTTAGGTATAACAGCAATCCCAAAGAATACAAAAACTGAAATAACCTGTCACAGGACACACATTTTTAGGCTTTGTTTTGGAAAAGGAAAGGAAGAAAACATAACCATTAAGTTTTTTTAAAAAAAACAGACAGTGTTTTTGTTATGTATGAGGTCCATTTCCGATCTTCATTCTTACTGTTTAGTCTTTAAAAAAAGAAAAACAACACAGTAAATGCTAGAATTATGCAGTATTACAAGATAAAGAGTGCAGACAGAGGAAAGTAAGCCTAAAGGAACATTATCATACAAACTAAATTTCTCTTTTAATTTTTCAGGTGTTATTCTCTCAGATAAAACACAATTTTACTAGGCTGGAAATATTTTTAAGGTTTTTTTTTTTCTTAGTTCTGTTTACATTTTTGCATTTAATAGAAATCTGTTTCAAGACTTCTCTGCTGTTGTTTTTTCTATGTAGAGAGAAGAAACAATTTTAACAAATAAAGATTGTGAAACGATGTAATTACAAATAATTAGCTGCTTTGAACAACAGGAGAAGTATCAAGATGTTCTTTTAAGTTATCTAAAAAGAGCACATTTGTTATTTCAGATTACTTTCAGCAGAAAAAAAAACCTTTGGCGTACTGAAAGCAAATAAACAAAAACCTTTGGATCCTTTTACAGTTAAGGATGAGAACTAGATTCTCTGATTTGAAGGTATACTTAAACTTTAAAATGATACATTGAAAATATTTTTTTTTAATTATTCCAATGAACCTATGTAGTGACCTAGAAAATAATCTGTCCCACAGGCAAATGTGATATATAGAGAGAAATATTTCATTAAGCTCTGTCTCCTTTGGTGACTTTGTGCTCCTCATGATACTTGTGTTTCTAATCACATATGGGTGATTCAATCTCCTTGAGTCTATTTCTTTATCCTCTGCATTTTTTTGTGATGCTCTGAATGGGAGTTTTAGTCCTGCCCTACAATTGAATCACTATAATGACAAAAACATGATTTTTAGGTAACTGAGACCAAAACAGTCTGAAAAAATCATAGTCATCATCCCTGTGCTTTTGTCTACTCAAACTGGGGCCAGGTTTACCTCAGCTTGTTAGAGGGTGGTGCTGCTAATGCCACAGTCGTGGGTTCAGTCCCTGTATGGGGCTATGCTGAGGGTTGGACTAGATGATCTCCAGAGGTCCCTTCCAACCTTACCATTCTACGTGCTGCATAATGTCATATTGTTTTACTCTTGGCACAGGCTTCAGTTTACAAGATGTCAATATGAGGAAATTAGAGACTGGTTGTTGGTGGCAGTGAAGTGCACTGAGATGAAGAAAAGCACCTAGTAGTCCTCTCAGGCCCACCATGGGTTCTAACTCCTATTTAACCTATGAGAGCAAATAGCGTAAGCATTTTAAAAAAACATTAGTTACCTAGAGAAAAAATAAATATAGTGTATCTAGTATATCTAGTAGATACATAAATACCTTTGAAAATCTGCCCCTTACTTTTTAAATATTTTAAGTGCTCTACAAATGTTAAGTAGTCTCACTTTACTAGATAATTTCCTGGATTAAAGACTAAGCTATTTTAGCAGCTAATCCTCAGTATTAACAAAAGACTTCTTCTGCCTTTTTTCTGAAATGTTGGTATATCAAGCTCTTCATTCTTTTCAGTCATCTTCTAAATATGGATTAGATGTTTTAAGTTAATTTCAAATGTGTCTTTATGCAAATGATTTTCAAAAAAGCTGCAAAATATGCCATTTGCTTATGTTCATAGAAGTAGATATGGCCTACCCACCACTCGAATTTCACAGACTGTAAGGCATAGTCTCTGTTTCCTCTCTCCTTCATCCCTTTCTCCTCCCCAAAGCCCTCAGAGAATCCAGGGGGTTGACTACATACATAGACCTGATGGGCATGGGGGGTCTACTTTTATTAGTCTACTATCAAACTCATGAGAAAGCAGACACACCCAGCCACAGCTTTCAAACCTCCTAAGGATAAATTGATCCATCTCCACAGAGTGCTAGATAGATATGTCATTTTTTTTTCTGGATATGAGCAGAGAACCTCTTCTTTCTTTCCCTAACAGTGTCTTTCAGAAAGACTAAACTACTCTCCACTCACCTGGACAAATGGAAAATCATTTCTATTCATTGTACTGATGAGGCCAGTCCTAGAGAGTATGCTCTTATAGTTTTACTTGTTTTTCATCTCAGCAGAGTAGCTATTCATAGTCAACATCTTTACTTCTGTAATCCACTTTTACTAGGAGTAATGCAAATGTTGAACTCAACTAACTCAACACTTACTGCCTAGCATCCTGCTTCTGACCGAGTAGATCCATTGATTTTCAACAAGATTAATACAGATTAAATGTTAAGCTGCTGGAGTTTGAAGTTGCTACAATGAAGTCCATGGTGGTGGATCAGTTTATAGCAGTGGACTCTTTTTCAGCAAAAATGTGATCTTGCAAGTGTTTCCAAACACTTGCCATGTCACTACTTGCATAGTCACATTAATAAGGAAACAGGATCAGCAATAAAAAGTGTGAGGCAGCCTTAACTACAAATATAGCTCCCCGCACCACCTGTAACAACGATGTTATTGATAAAAAAGTTTTCAGAAAATGAACAGTCTCACATTTACTTGGCAAATTCAAGAAGATTCATGAAGATTTGTTACAAAGTGCATGGATGAATACTTTAATCGTTAATAAAACAGAATAAACTGCTATAGAACAATTATTTTTTAAGAAATCCTTCTGCAAAAACATTTGAGATGCATAAATAACATATTTTATAATGTAACATCGTAAATAATGCCTTTTTTGATAACTCTTCTGAGTTTTATGAACATCTGAATAAAATTGAAAGGAGAAGAAACTGAACAAGGACTTTATTTTGTCTTCAGCTACCTGAACACTCTTTTGCCCCTATTAGCTAGGCTCAGGTTGTACAGCTAGTTCGAGGGGAGAGCTCTGAGGCTGGGCACTTTATATTTTCCAGTTGAGCAGACAAGAATCAAGAGGAAAAAGAAGATAGTCATGACTCCAGCTCCGCCTGGCACATCAAGCACAAAGTCAGGGCCAGTATGCAGCTCTGGAGGAGAGGCAAAGTAACTCTTCTTTCCTTTTCTGCTCTCTCTCGTCCTACAGTCAAGGATGAATCGGTCTCTGGAATAATGCAGATTACTGCGTGCAGAAAACAAAGAATGAACTAACAGCCATCACTGTGACTCCCCCCAAAAGAAAAAATAAAAGAGAGAGAAGTGATTAATATAACTGCGAAATGCTGCATTAGAGGCCAAATACTCCACAGCAGCATTCTCTATATTAAACTTTGGACTAGCTTCCTCCTTCCTGAGGTTCCATTCACACACGATGTAAATCCTTCTGGGCAGCATATGCTGACTATTTAAATGCCTTCGAAGTGCAATGGGCAGGGCTGGAACTTCTTCAAACAGCATTTCTTTCAAGATCCTCTCTTTTATCCCTTAGCTTCCTCAGGATGTCTTTGTAAACATCATTCGGACTCAGGCGGTAGGGCCAGTCTCTCTTCCTACTCTAGCCAAAAGCCCCATTATCAGCATTATTCAAATAATAATTCCCCACTTCAAATGCCCCAATTCTACAGCCAAGGAGGCAGAAGTCCTGCAGACTGTGGCCTCCTTTGTTACAGAACCCAGAATAATGCATCCTGTGGGGCAGTGGTGGGAAGAAAAGCTTAACTATATCTTATTAAAGACTACATCAAACACAATCACGTACAGAAAAGGGGAGATGAAAGGCACTGCATCAAAAAATGCTCATGATCTTCAACACTTGAACACTTGGTTTTGCAGTGTCAGTGTTTTTTCTAGATGGAACCAGACTGGCGCTTGGATGGGCCAACAGGAGGGCTCAGCACAGGTATGATTTCTTTATGGCCATACTGTGGCCATAAAAACAGCAACTGTAGCCAGTCATCATCTTCTGTAAGGAAACACCAGTGCAGGGGGGTGGTGCACATGTGCAGCCAAGGGATCTCATAGGTATTTGTGTGCACTGCAGTGAAGTCCTGAGTTCAGTGGTGGGCTAAGACACCGCTTTGTGCTCACTTAGTTCCTGTTTATCTTTTACCCGTTCCTGCCCTTTCCCTATTCTTATTCTGCCCCTTTCCCTATTTACCTCAACTCCTCTTACATCTGCCCATCTTCCCTGCATCTCTCCTCTTCTGGACCCACACACTTTCAGAGAGCTCAGTCTCTTTCCTCTGCCTCCTAGCCTATCTTCACTCCTTCTCCCCTCCCTTTCCTGTTGCCCTTTTTATTACAGTTCTGGCAAAATACCACTCCCTACCCCTCCCTGGAGTATCAAGATGTGAGGGCAAGTCCATTGTATGACATGTAACTGACAAAAGAGCACTGTCCATCAGTGGAAATTACTCAAAGGCATGGTCCTTTAATTAAAAAAAAATACAGTAAAATATCTCTAAATAGATTGCTCTCAGAATCATCTCCAGCCTGTTACTTTCTCTTACAGTTTTTCATATCTAATGCTCTTCACTATTATATTGAAGCTCCAAACATTGGTACTACTTTCTCTGATAATCCCACAACTCCAGAAAAGCACTTCAGGGTATTACACATGTAGCCAACTTGGTCAGCAGCACAGAAGTGAAACAAAGAACTGCCAGTACTAGGTTGAAGCCTTAAGGAACTGGGTTTACATATTACAGAATCCAAGAATTTAACAAATGTAAGAGAATATCTAACTTTAACTAGAATTTGTTATATTACTTAATCTGGAGCAAACATTAAACAGTATAGTCTAACCCCATTCATATTTATAAAATGATAACCCTCATCAGCCTAATGTGTTATAGCTCACCTAAAACTCCATTTGATCTGTGTAGTAACTCTTATATAGGAAGAAGACATTGATCCCACACCAGAAAGGCCCTGTAGAGCTCACAGTATGAGGTGTCTGAGAACAAGAGGAATAATGTTTTCATTCATTATCCTCAAAATGTGGTAGTTCGTAAGTGGGCTACAGGACAGCAGCATCTTCGTACATTTTTTTTTCCAATGAGATATTACTACAGTCAGTCTTACAAAATAGAGAAGTACTATTGGAAATTTAAATAGTGCTAGACTACGAGTGCCTTCCAACTCCAAAAAACCCATGATTATCTGCACACAAGTATGAAAAGCAACAAATGCCTCACGATGAGTGGGTATAGTATCAGAAATAACACTTAGCTTCTATTCTTACCACTCCATTCTTTCAAATTTCTCCCGTCTGCAGCTTAGCTACTAGGGCAGGAGGCATTACAATTTAGACTTTTATACTGCATATATCAGAATAGAACTTGTACTAGCATGGTCACTGTTAACACAATCTACCTTCTATTTTTATTAAAAGTCTTGTATGTGTGCAAAGCCCACAGTGTTGGGCCTGCTGAGACAGGAAGAATTTTTTTTAGTATTGCCAGCTTTCAAGATCATCAATTTCATGATTTCTAGGGTTTCTCTTAAAGTTCCAAGCTGACGATGAAGCTTCAAAGAAATTCTTAGCGTTATTTTTAGACAATTAAATTTCTTATTCTTGTACAGCTGCTGAAATAACACAAAAATATTACCTAAGCACAAGCAGAAAAGGTTCCCCATTAAATGGCAGGGGAGATGGAGTTGCACAGCAACCATGACAGCATCGTGTGACACAGGAGCAAATAGCATTCAGACTGGTGCCACTGAAACAGGGAGGAGAATCTAAAATCTCCTTATATCCTTCCTAGCCCTCCCCCCCC
>NW_028187001.1:556803-594594 GCF_003343005.1 Rhea americana | reverse complement strand
GGAAGGCAAAATCAGTGACATTCTTCTTTAAAGGGCTTTTCATTTTCTAGTCCATCTCATTATTTTTTCAGGGAACTGACTCATCATTTTGAATGTCAATTCTGGTAATTTTCACAGTCTACAGGCTTTGTCCTGTTAAATGGAACAGTCAAACTGTCTGCTTTTTCCTTTATTTTTTAGGAGTCCTGGAATTCCTCTTTAATATTTGTCATGTTTTGCAGCTTCATTTTTGTCAGATGGAAATAGGCTGAAGTCAAGCTTACAGACGATGTCGTGCTTTCTTTGCTACGGTAAAATGCAAAATGTAGGCTGGAGTTTCATCTATTTTGGTTTATGAGCGTGTTCTCTCTCCCTTCAGTGCTTTGCTTTAGTTCACGTATTGCTTAACAAAACAGGAACTGGCACAGAGCGGAGTGGTGGATTTCTCATTACAGTCATCCCACTTCTCATTGTAATGCAGCCATTGTCTGTAGATACACAATGCCAGCACATAAGTTGCCAGCAAATGATTTTCCAATTATTGCTCAAACAAATCTATGAAATTAAATTCAAGTATGATTTCATGTAACAGTTAAATTACATAACCACCTGTTTCCTTTCCATGAAGAATAGTGTTCCAGCTCCCTTTTTTCTTTGTGAATTTTTATCTTAATTTTTCCACGTTGCACCAGTGAGTATTTGGTATGATGTTCTTTTCCTTCTGGCAAGGTGATGTCTCTGTTCCAAGGCATATATTGCAATGCAGTTGGCAAGAGACCTCCATTCCTGAAAGTATGTTCCAGGAAAACATGCTTTTTTATATTGTTCATTTAAAAATGATTCCCATGCCTACACCTCTCCATATCTGACCTTATACTGCCCCAGTGCACAGGTAAACGGAGTGATTGGTCACTAGCTATCAGGACCAGATGCTATGGTTATCCATAAGGAGACCAGATACACAAGCGCATGTTTCACTTCCATTCAGTCAGGAATATGCACCTTTCCTATTGACATAGATATCCAGAACTACCCACTTCCCAATATTTTTTGATCCTGTCAGCCAAGAACAACTTTATATGCATAAATTGAACTCCATCAACATTTTCCACCTTTTTACTTAGAACAAAGCTTTATTTTTATTTGAGACACAGAAATATAGGACTATAGAAATGAAATATTGGTCCATCGAAATACGGTCGTATCATCTAATCTCTCTCAAAAATGGTCAAAGTTCATTTAATTATACTATTTTCCCCCCCAATATTTCTGTTGATTATTGTTCCAGGAATTCAAGCTGTTGATGGTTAGAAATTTTATAATTTCCAATTTAAACTTTCTTATGATCTGTTTACACCCATTTGTTCTCTTGGCAGCATTATTCTTTAGTTTAAATAGCTCTTCTGTTGTCTTTATATTTACTTCACCTCCAGTGTTCTTCTGTGTCAGCCAGAGATGTACATGGTATGACAAGAAGTAATGAGGCAGTATATGTTCAAGTATAATGTCCATATCCTCATTTTATCTGAAATGCTTTATAAAGTCTTTTTGCATCATTAAAATGTAAAACATTCTTTCTTTAAGCAGGATGATAATGGAGTTCTTATAAGAGCTGTACTAGTTGCATAACAAATTACCTGTATTAGGTTTTATTATTTATTTAATAGGTTTTATTAATTGTTACGCAAAGCAAATACTTCAGATTCAACATAAAAGCCAGGTATTGCAAACCTCAGGGTATATTCTGAGTCTAGATTTGTAGATTGGGAACAAATGAGAGAAACCAAAGTGAGTGATGGGAGGGAGCAGTCAAGAGACTGCTAGGAAACCATCCCAAATGATGAGAGAAATCTGAGGCTGTTTGATTAAAATATATGAAAAGGAAGTGGGGGCAGGAAGGAGGACAAGACGAAAAGGAAAAGAATGGGTGAAAATTGGATAGCTGATGGTAATTCAAGGATATTGGGTTGGAAAATGGGTGCCTGTCCTGGAAAAGGCTTCAATTTTTAGTCTCTGAAACCATTGTTGTTACTGTAATCATGCCTATAGGAAGATGAATTTGTCAAACTCACTGGATTCACATAGCATGCAGTCACAATTTGGTAAGTCCCAGTAACATTGCAGGCAATTTAACAAAGTCTAGTGATTCTGATGCTACTTATATGATGTCTAGAAGGCCTTTGCCTATAATACACAGTAGCCATCAAATTGAAACCTTCTCTAGATATGAGCTTTATTTCAGTTAGAATTTCTTATTTTTAAATGCCATTTTTTTAATCCAGAAAAGTTAATTCGAGGCATATGAATACCTTTATGCTTTTGGAAAGTCAGAGCAATGAACACAGAAATGTACGCGGTTTTGCCAAAGGGAAAAAGAAATAATTTTCTATGGAATGTTCCTATGCTGATTGAGATTAGCTTCCAAGGGAAAATCTCCATCCTGTGAATATCAGTGTTTTTCTGGTAGAAGCTGAGGTAATAAATATGATTGCAAGGTGAGAGAGAGATTCCTACACAGCAAACAGACTTGTCAATCATGATAACAATCTCTCTCATCTCCCCTTCTGCTAATCTGTCACATGGAAAGACAATGCTGCTAGCAAAGTCCAAATCCTCTTAAATCCCAACATTAGATTGTAAAATAAAATTGAAGTTATCGAATTTAAGCACAGGATGCATAGAGAATTGCAGAACTGAACAGTTTCTACAGTACTGTTTGGCTAAACTGCACAGTGCCATGGAAGAATTACAAGCAACAATGTCATTAGGTGTAAATGGAACCGCATTATCCTTTACCTGATATGTTCTCTATCCTGAAATTATTTTAGAAAATCCACACTTGAATTTACTGTACCATGCCAACAATAGCCACAGTAAAGATTTAGGAGGTTATAGCAGACCAGTTCTAAAGTAGTGCTAAATGGACTGTGTCTGTAGACGGTACACTCCTGCTCCTTCCGCCTCTACCTCATACACCTTTACACACACTCCTGCCTTTACACTCAGACAGGGACATGCACGGGTGCCGGCAAACAGAAGCATGGATACAACAGCATATTTATATGAGCTCGAGGTCCAAAAAACTCCAGGTTGTAAACAAAGAGTTTGAATCAGCTTTTAAAAGTTTTGTTTTGTTTTGCTTTGCTTTGTTTTGGAAGGATGGTGGATCGTTTCATATGAATAGTGTGCTGTGGAGGGATACACAGTATTATCTACGTATTTTCTTAGTCTGCTGCATATTTTCTTCCCATAGGATAAAGAACAAAGGTAGAGAGGAGATTATGAAACGTGGAGGTTTCACTCAGGAAAGCTACTTGCTGTTTTTTAATGGTTTGATTTATAAATGTGCTAAAGATCGCTTCTGATGACTTAGATGAGATACGTTGGTAATCATTATAAATTATAATAAAATCCAAAATGTAGAGGGTGGGAGGTATATAGTTAATGTCCTGGCACTCAGCACAATTGTAACAGCAGGAAGAGTTGATTTTGAAAACTCCTGAGTAAAGCAACTAGCACAGGAGATAGTATTGCAAATATATTTGGTGTTTTCACAGATACCTCTCTTTGGGTGCATAAGCAGGCAAAGACTTTTGGATGTGCCTGTTCATCCCATCAGCCATGCGTTACGGAATGGAGAGTCTAGCAATCACACCCCAAACAGCTGCACAAATAGAGAGCAATCTAACAGCTTGAATTTTCTGTATCATAGTGCTGTAGTAGAACTATTTCTCCACAGTGCTGTTTTCTTTCCCTTTCTCCATAACATTTAACAGTTAAATCTAGATCAAAAGTTAAAATGAAGACACAATTGTCTAAATAGCTGCAATATCTCCTGCACTAAGAAGATAAACAAAGACAAAAAAGCAGGCATTTTGAAAGACTTGAGTAGTTTCTTAAGCACTTCCTCCTAGGTATTTTATTGCTTTTGTGATTGGAGTCACAAAAACAGGGGGAGAAGGGGTCGTAATTTGTGAATTTGCACAAACCTCCTCCCTAGAATTGCAGTAGCGCTCCTGCTGAGTTATGCAACGCCTTCTAAAATCTTCACATATTTTAAAAATATGAAGTAATTTGCTTTGTAACTCTGGCTGGCTGAATGCAGTGGCACAATATTTCAAGACACAGCTCCACAGACTCTCCTTTATCAGGTGATTAGGAGCACAGGGTGTTTGTGGAGCAGCAGGTAAAAACAGAACTTACAGCCCTTTTACCTTTACAGCTGGGTTATATCACCTTATTTCTAAAGCTCATATGGCTTTAGATGCACTGAAAATATTAATGGCAGAGGGAGGCAATTAATGCAACAAAGAGAAACACTTAGTTAAATAAAGGTTTTCCACTTTCCCCTGCTTTGCTAAAATAAGTCTTTTGGCAAGTGCTAACATTCTGAGGTGATTGGCACCTTAAATTGCATTTGTGGGAATCAGATAGCAAAAATGTGTGGCTAGAAGACAATACTAAGCCTCATGCTTTAACATTTTCCTGATGTCCCAAGTGTCCACAATGGGCAAGAGAAGATACGATCCCTGCTACTGGCACATAAAATCAGTTGAACAGTATACGTAATACAAAATTCAGGTGTCATACAAAATATGACTGCCAGGAACAGGATTCATATTATCATCACACAGCGATGCCATTCTTTCCAAGTGTATAGCCCATCTACAAAATCCAATCCATACAGAGATCATTCAGGGGCTGGAAGCTCAGCAGAATGAGTCACAGACACCTGGGGAGTGACTGTGTGGGTTGAGATTTTAACTCTCATTGTTTCTCAGCATACAAAATATACACAACATAAGCCAATTATATTGAACACTGCTATAATGAACCCATCTTGCTGATTGTTGTCTGCACAGGGCTTTAAAATAAAAGTTATAGTTATTTAACAGTGTTTTGCAGCTCAAAGAGCACAAGTGAGACTGATCTTGACTAAAGTAAAAGAGTTTGCTGAGCATACCTTTGCTGTAATGGCTGATTTCTCAAAATACGGGTAGCTCAAAGATTTGTTGTAATGTCATTAGCGACAATAGCATATATTTATGGTATCACCTTATGCCACGTTCCTTCCACAAGGGTCTAGTTCTGTCTGCAATACTGAAAGGTTTAGACCAACAGCCCCCAAAGGCCCATGCTGTGTGCTGATTAGTTTATGGGTCTGGAGAAAAAATATTGTCCTCCACCTTAAAAATGCAAGTCCGACTGTTCTTGAAAATAATGGAGATTTTATTTTGAAAATGGACCTCCACCAACACAGATCTGTCATCTCCATCACTAAATCACTTAGATATATTGCAGGGTCAGAAGCTTTCTCTCAATACCATGTCTTGCCTTAGACTTTATATAGCATGTGCAAACTATTGGAGCTTAAAACAAATACCAGGGTAGGCATTCGAGCATGCAAAAAATATCTAAGAATAAGTTTAGACTCCTCAGCTTATGTGATTCATAGATGGGTACATCAGCTACTCTGACTTTAACTCCCAGAGAATTAAATATAGATCTAGAAGTCTGCAAGCATAAGCACACTAATTACTGATAGGTAAACTACGATGTAAATCTACATCGTGCTTACAATCACCAGTGAATGTAGGATAGCTTATCCCTCACTGAAAAGATAAACAGCCTCATGCTTACCATGGGGTAAAAGGAGTCCCAGAACTAACAACTCCAACAGAAGTAACATATTGCGAAGGATCCTCACTGACCTTGCAATAATTCACCTCAGCAGCCATATCCTGCACCAAGTGCTATTTTTCACAACAGTTTTGCCTGTAAGCTCTAGTCCCACATGACTGTCCAAATTCTTTCTTGGGAAGGCAGAACTGGCCTCTCAGAGCATGTAACAGTGTAAGCTAATCGGGCCTACTGTGTAGCATATTTCTGCATTTTCAGTGTAGTATATAAAGAAGATGAATACCAGTGTTATGCAACACACACCCCTTGCTTCTTATACAGTAATTACTGGGAGTAGCTATAGACACATTTTACATAGTATATGGTATATGTATTCATATGAGATTAACTTGACCTCAATTTTATTAAATTTAGAAATATGACAAAACAGCCTGCTCTACTACTTCTCAGACATGTTAGTAAAGTGCTTTAAACATTTAGAGCACACTGAATACTAAATGCTAAATATCATTATGTCAGGCTAAATGCCAATGGTGTAGTAGTGAAAATGGCAGCGCTATAACATTCTTAACGTTCAGAACCAATGACTAAAATATTCTTGTTATTTCAGCATAGCACAACAAAAAGCAACTGGCAACATGAAGATGCATCTAGCTCAGTATCTAGAGAATAAAGACAAGTTTTTCTAACTACTCTGACTTCAAATTTCAGTACTCTGGAAGGTACTATTCAAAATTATATGCCACGTTTTAGAAGCACCAGGTAAACCTCAGTTATTGCTAGGCAGTAGAAATGATAATGTGTTTTGCTTAATATTCCAATGAAATACTTCTTACTCTACTTCAGATCAATTTGCATTTTAGTGTAGGAATTTTATAAATACGATTTAACAGCTTGAAATATTGCTTTTCCCGCAGGGACAAATGTCAGAAGAATTATCCATCCACATTCAGAATGGCACCCAACTGCACTCCTATCTCCAATGAGATGGTGTCTGATGTCATTCAAACAAACAGATGCATTCATTTCTTTCCCACGTTGAAGTGAGCAGTATTTGCAAGTGACAGCATATTTATTACTCTGCTAGTGCCAGTTTCATCCTTGTATCCAATTATTTTCCTCAATCTGTTCAGGTATGCTGTTTTGAAATCTTACTCACTAAATGTTTACATTCCAAGCTGTTTAATCCATTCAAATATTACTGTGTCTGATTAAGGTGTTTCCACAGGTATTAAGTAAATGGAAGAAGTTCCAAGTAATTATTTATTTATTTACCCTCCTAAAGAACACAACTGCCTTTAACATGGATCAATAGCAATTTCTGGATGAAAATCCAGGTCTCAGCAGAATACTCAGTCAGAAATAACGGGACATCCTCTGAAAAAATCTTCTTTACAGATGATTAAACTCACTAAACAACCCGTTAAACAGATATTTTCATGTTTACCTTCCACAGAGCAAGAAAGTAAGAACCAAGACTCATCCTCAGGAACACACAAAAACAATAATTACTTTTCTAATAATTGTAAGAGCAATAATAACATTTTTCATATCTTTGACTACATCTACTCAGCAATTAATGGTGCACAGTAAGCCGAATATCAAAGAAATACTGCAGATTTTTGCTGCTGTTTATGCCTGTGTAATGCAATTCCGATTCTTTGCGTATGTCCCATTTCATCAGGTCACAGCAAATCACGTTTTTGTCAAACAGCATTTATTAATTCAGCCTAAATCCATTCACATGACACACACTTCAATGCACTTAGTATGAGAAAAAGCACTCTCTAATTCCAGTGGTTTTTAAATGTGAGTAGATGCATCAGATTACCCAGCGACTTGCATGTCAAGTTTATTACATTTCAAGCATATCTTCACTTAATGTCTTCATTAGCGATTTAAAATACTATTCCTCTTTGCTTTTAAACTACAACCCACAAAGTACTGAAGAGTTAATTTTCTGCTTTTGTGAGTGGAGTGATTAAGGTAATACTAATGGAAATTATCAAGGCATACCACTGAAGTACTAGACACCCTTAAGTTTCTAACAAGGCTAACTGTGCCCCTTACAGATTATTTTGGGAAAAGTAAAAGCTTACCAAAGGAAAGTAGGCAAACTTTCCTTCTACTCTGCTGTGATTAAGTCGCATTTCAGTTGCACACATGGAACAAAAAAACCCTCTAAATACGTAAATTATGTTCTGCACATATCCAGAAAGACAGCGAGTAAGGGAAGGGAAAGGGAAGAACAGAAAACCAGACTGGTTTACCTGATGCTGTACAACACTTTTCCAGTCTTAGAAATCCTCAGCAACTTGTTGTCTGTTGTAACGTCATGGAAGTTTGCGCCCTTCTCATTAGCAAAGAATAAATCTGGCTTCCAAATAGAATCCAACATAGAGGGATCCAGATCCAGGGAATCATCGGGATATTCACTGTAAGCCAGGCGTGAGTCGTTCCACTGCTGTCTCAAAAAAATGTTCACTCTGTAGTCCTACAGAAATGCCATGTAAAAAGGTTACTAAGCTACTTACCAAAATTAAAAACCCACTTTAGCTTTGTCTATGCTCTTAGACTTCATATAGTACCAGTGTTAAGGCAAACATTTGTGCTGTTCTTTGAACGTGAGAATTGTCATTTGAAAATAAAGCAGTGTAAATACCAAACAGAACTGGTACATTTTCCAAATCAAAATGACTTCTATAATGAAGAAAATATTAACTACAACCTGAAAGATTAAGTATAACCCTCTGTCAAATGTTAGGGATTAACACAGAGGTACTTAGAAATCTAAAAGCATTGCTGCTAGCTATACACCATTTTAACAAGGATTCTATAAAACTACTAATTTAAATAAATTGCTTACAATATGTAAATCAATTACTTCTAATGTACTCATGAATAGTTGCTAATTCCAGTGAGGCCAGATTTCTACAGAAGAAATTAAATCAGCTCTTCTTATTTACTATTTGTGTCCTTTTTCTGTCTACCGTATGCTTTTCTCTGTATGTTCATTCACTCCTCCCTCTCTGCATCCCATTAAAACTGTTCTAATTGCATTCTTCTGCTCAGTGGTCTGTTAGTCACAACTGGGAAGGCAGCAATTACTTAGAGGTTCATTTAGAACTAACATTAACACTGTGTCAAGAACTAGCTATTAAAAGGGAGTGTGAAAAGAGCTTTTAGTGTCTAATCCAAAACCCACTGGAGGCAGTGGAAAAATGCTCGTGCTTTTTCTCCTTATCCTAAATTTCCATGGTCAGCCAATAAAAGCTTCACTTCTCCCAGCTTTCCCTGCTAGTATAGCATATTTACATAAATTACTAAATTTAACTAGCCAGTGAATGCTCTCTTAGAAAAACACCTACTCTTCATCTAAAGGGGAAATATTTAAGAATATTTATACAAATGATGTTATCTGAAGGAATGTGGTAGCAAAATAATTTTGTCAACTATATAATTTCTCTGCAATTAGGATTTATTTTGTGGTAGCAGCAGCATTAAAATGGCAGCATTGTGTTTTTAACTTGGAAAATGTATGAATTGTCATGTGTTTAGGACCTTGAACCTCATGTTCTAAAGAATTTATTATCTTTGAAAGGTGAGTAAATATTATCAGTCTGATTAAAGATGCAGTAAGCTGTTTGTCCAATACACAAGCTCTGTTAAATAAGCCCCTCCAAGGGTCGGAATCTCTCACCATTCATTCAGTAGGTTCATAATGAAAACTGTGCTGTTGCCCTCACAAAGTATATCCAACAGCTCCAACATCCCAAGAGATGAAGTTTTAGAAACCTATGGGATGATGTTTAGTAGCGACATGATTTTGCTACTTTCTTCATCATTTCTGTTTTGCAAATGTGTCAAAATATGAATGACTACTAATCACAGAAAGACAGACCTAGTAGTGGTCTCAAGAATAATCCTGTATCTATTTTTCACAACCCATTTTTTGCTGTGGTGTGGTTTCATACAGGTTAAGATCAAATAGCTACTTGGTGTTCTGAAGTTATAAAGTATCTTCACATCTTGTGAACATTCATTCATTCTTTCCCAGTCTTGGAAAAAGAGTTTTGTCTTACAAGAGTATGCAGGATAGTTTCAGTTACAAAGCTTGGAAAATAATTTTGATTCTACAGAAAAAAAGGCTGAAGCTATAATCAGAGATTGCTGATAGAATAAATTTACTACAACTAGTTGTGTAACTGCCTTTTATTTTTCTCTGAGATAGGAAATAAGGATTTTTCCTTTCATGACAGAGAAATCATAACCAGTCAAATCATCAAATTCTTTAGAAAGATCTAAAAATAAACGTGCTTGCATGAACTTCAGTAGTTGGTGATTTAGGTAACAAAAACCAGTCTGAAAAATTCTTGTTCAAAGAAGAGCTTGCTTATGACATATATTATACCAAAAGCATAAATAATATCTATCAGTAGTCTTACACTCTCTTTTTCAACATGTATCTTTATATATATATATATCAGACCCATCACACTGATTCACTCAGGAGCGCTTTCTCTCGGCATGTAGTCTTGTCAGAAGCAAAACAGCCCTTTAGCTTGTGTCTGATTGGCTTTGTTTATAGGCTTGATAACAAAAGATGGAAATAGTAATACCACATGAACATTTTAAAGCCACCCTTATTTTTCTCTCTTCTGCCTGACATGTAAGCAGCTAATAGGAATGTATGCTTACACCATGAAGTATAACCACATGTAGAATTTCGAATTTACTTTTTCCTGTGCGAACATTGTAACTATCTTCCAAAAAAAGGACGTATTTCTGAGAGTGATATCACAACATGGAGCTCAGGCAGACTATGGTGCGTATTTTAGAAGTTTTTTCGGGTAAATGTGGGTGGACTGTAGCCTGTGTTTCAACACTATCATGTTCTGTGTTGTACTGCGCTCCAACACTACCATGCATACAGCTGCTTCACAAATTCTTTCTGACAGTGTCACTGTTCTAAATGAGAAGCATGGGCCTAAAGTTTCAATCTCAGTTGCAACACTGATACTGTCAACAGCTCAAGGCAACTTGTATGAACAGTTTTCCTCTGTTCTCAAGCTGTAAAATTGGAGTAATACCAACACTCTCAAGGACTCTTTATCTGATCAGTTTTATTAGATTTCCCTGAAGATCGAGGGGCTTAATCCACAGATATACTCTGTTAGGAGTATAGGAATCTGCAGAGATATATCTTTCTGTCTGTCTCACACTGAGCAAAGTCAGGGACCTCAATGCTGTGGCCACCACGTTAATTTCTAAGAGCTTCAGCAAAGTTCTGGGTCCCTTTGGCTGCAGGCAGCTGCTCTGGCAGCAGCGGGTCTGGAGAAGCCCTCTTGCCTCCTCAGTGCTATTTTCTGTACATAAACTGACTCTCATCTCCTTCCTCCCACCTTCCCTTCCAACGGCTTTAATCATCCAGGTGTTGAGTCAGATGTCTGAGTCAAACAGCAGACTTAGCTGGCCTTACGTGCATCGCAGAGGCTTGCCAGAGAGCCTGCACCTTTTCTGAATCCTAAATATGAATACTGACTAAAATAGAGTGGTTTAAGCATGTATTGCAAGGTCATGAAGGTCATGCAACAGAAAAGTAGTTGGTCATGCACGTACCTAAAAGCGGTCAAGGTGGCCTCAGCGGCTTCAGTGGGACTGTCTGATGTAGTTAAAACTATACATATAAATTATCGAATCAGGATCTAACAAACTGATTTATAACATGTTTTTTCTGGTAAGAAGATACCAACAGGCAACCAGCAACAGCAAAGCTCTTTTACTCCTAAAATTTTGAAAAGAATCACGAAATTTTCTGCTAATATAAAGTACCTAAATCACAACTAGAGCTTGATCCATTTATCCCAGTAAAAAAATTTGCTGCATAGCATCAGAGGTTGATTATAGGGCATAACGACAATAATAATGTCCTCACAGTTAGTCATTTCTATAATTAACAATTAGCTTGTCAATGTACAAACTCCTCTTAGCTTCTCCTACCGCAGCTAGCTAAAAAATCCTGGTCATTAGCAACACTGAACATATGAATTCTTTGGGATTCTGCCCAGCCTGATGTAGATTTATCATCTGTGATATGCAACTACTGTTATTCTGTACAGTGAATTTTCTGCTGAATACTACATGTGTTTATTCTTCCAAAAATAGATACAAAGTTTACTGGCTTATGGGATAACTCCCATAATTCAGTGAAGTTACTCAGGAAGAGATTTTATTCTTTCAAGTGAGGGGTTTAATCAATTAAGAAAATTTCCGGTGGCTCCATCTTGACTCTGATCTAGCCTTTTTCACTATTTTTATTTTGGTATAATATACATCATTCTAATTTGCAAGAAAGGAGTTTCTTTTGGAACAAAACAATCAATAATCAATACAATGTCCCATAGGGGCATTATAGTGCAGAAAGATTAGCACAGATGCAGGTTTTTTCCTAACGTTTTGAGGAAAACTCACAACAAAACTCATGAAGACTGTGTGGATTTCATCTATTTGGAGAGACTCAGCACAAAGTCTGGTTTTAATTCTCACAGAAGAGTTTAAGTTTTTAGGAACATATCTTGGACGTAGGAAATGTACTGGCCATTCACAAAGGGATGAATTTGACCCTGGTGTCGGTACCAATCAAAGAGAAGAAGCTGCTCCTGCTAATGTTATTGAGAACGTGACTTATTGAATTTGGTAGGACTGAGACATTAATCCTGTTTGCCGTGTTCATTTCCCCGCCCGAGAGCTTCTCAAAGCAAGTTTTCATCTCTCAGAGTTTCCAATGAGCTACCATAGCTCTTCCAAGTTATAGTCTGAGAATGTGCCTTCAGTGCATCTGTATGGTTTCACTAAGCATTCCTGTCCTCTGAGACAGGGCAGTCTCTTTTCGACTCGCAATCCAGTGTTTTAAATGAATCTTTTAGTTTTATGTCATAACCATCAAGAGAATATTATAGGCAAAAATGGATCCTAGGAATCAAACAGAACTCATTATTTGTCACAAGGGCTGCCAACATTTTACCACACGATTGCATCCAGTTTAGAAAAAGCAAAGTAGGTGGAACAGTAACTGACGTCTGCCTCCCAGAGCAGTTTCAAAACAGCCTAAAACTAGTCATACCAGTCATTAAAGAAGTGACAGCATTAAGAAAATCAATACCAAACCATTCAACAGCATCTAAGAGAACTCTCCACAGTTTTGGCAAATATGAACAAAGCAAAATAAGAAAGCCAACAGTCTTTGTTTTCAGCTACTTGAATGTTTAGCTGTTTTCAGCAGAATGTGTTAATGAACATTGGAAAGATACACATTAACATATTTGATAGACGGTAAAATGCAATGAGGGGATTTAATCAAAGCAATGAAGGAGTCTAATTAATGCAATCAGCATTAGGTCGTGCAAATATTTTCATTGAATGCCATCTTGTAAAGCCAGTGATGTGCAGGATTTTTGCTACTTAAAGCTAAGCTGGTGTCTCTACCAGCTAAGGCAGACAACAGACATGGCTAGGGGAAAGAAAGGCTACATTCATGGCTGTCTTTTCACTACTCTTTAAACACAGAAAACGAATTAAGTTTTCCAAAAACCTAAAAATTATATCTCTTGAAAATTATAAATTACACCAAAATATGTTTTCCTGTCATTTTTAACTTGATATTAGTTTTCTCACTAAGATGATTTTAAAAGACTACAGATATATATTCCACACATTAAGTTGTTTACTTTAAAGCTGTATGTTTTATAGCTATATGTCTTTCCACATTATCTAATAAAACAACTTGTCCTAGTAACAGCTTGCTTTTTATCTCTGGAAAATGTTAAGTTATAGGATTTTTTAAATAAAAATATTTAGGAGTACAGGACTTCTGTTCCTTGGACACCTTTTTCTAAAATGGCAGCAACAATTAAAATGACATTTACATTAAATATTTAAGTATTAAATAGAACACTAATATCCACTAAATATCTACTATTCCTTCAAAATGCAAATATCACAAGGCAATATCTACCCCATGAGATAAAGAACTAACCTCTGGTATGACCTAAGTCCTTTTATAGGTAGGAAGTTCATTGGCAATTACCAATAGCTCAGTCCTGAGCTAAAGGTGCTAAGCACTTTTATTGCCTCTGGCTTCAGCAAACACAGAAATACCTCAGCACTGTGTAGGAGTCCTCATAAAACAAAGTAGTGAAAGCGCTCTGAAATTTTTTCATAAGTGTCCGTAGCTCCTTTCTTGAGGGGATGCACTCATGTCTCATAAAATGAGGTATATTCAATACAGATGCAAGCATCCTTTATTAGCTTATTTTGTCACAAAGGAGTCTTGAAGAATCCAAAACCAGACTGAAATGTGTCACTAGTCCCTTTTTAGAATGTGTTTAACCCACTTCTGGTATACTAACACCTGATAATTCTTGTTGCTTAGGAAAAGCCATTACTAAGCGAAAGGCACCAAAAAACACTCCAAGGGTTAACACCAGTTGCCAGGTATACACATGCTTGAATAAGTAATTGATTTTTCTAGTTTATTGTTGGAAACAGAAGATTAAAAAACTCAGCATTCTTTCAAATGTTTTTTTTCATTTTACTTAGTAAAAATTACAGAAAAATTAGAATTTTCTTCTATACCTTCCCCCCAAAAATCAGTTGGACTAAACCTAGCATTTCCATATTTTTGTCTCTGACTTCTTCAGTCTTAAAATTTTGCAATTTTTAAAACAAAAAAATCTCATATTGAAATGAGAAATTGAAGCATCTGAATTTTTAAATATCACCATAAAAATCCTGAATTTGTCATTTGGCACTTTTTTGGTTGAGCGTGTTCTTTGAATTTATTTAAAATACACATTTCAGTCCTCTGGAATGCCGTCATTTCCTAATATCAGTTTTCCCCTCAAAATTCCCTGGTGTCCTCAGAGTTAAATTTTTTAGTCATTTGGCCAAATTTACACATTCAGTTCAGTTACTGATGTGACTGCAATTCATAGCGAAATAAACTCAGTTAGTTTTAAATAAGACAGTTCAGTAACCTACCTCAGCATAACCTGCAGAAGTCTATAGCTCAGCGTCAGTGGTGCAAAACCCACACAAGATGCCAAGGCATCCGCAAAGCTGTACTCCATTATTCTGCATCTTCAAGGCCAGCAAGACCTGGGAAAGCTCCCTTGGGATCTCTCCGTTTGCTGCCATCACAGTCACTACAGACTGTGGTACAGTCACTACAGATATGCCTTAAGATTTGATAATTAGGTTTAATAACTTACATAGCTCTCTATATTGCTATTTTATATTTCTTTTATTTAATTCAACTGGTCTATTTTTAATAAGTTAAGATTTTAGTGTCCCCATATCTACAGCTTCTCTGTTCTATATCACTTCCCACTCCTTCACAAGATGGCTTCAATGTCCAGTCCCACTCACCATTGTAGTTTCTGCTATTGAACCAAAGCTGTTGATAAATATGTTGCAGGTAACATTTACAGGAGGACCTGCAAGTTGAACAATAAATAGAAAAATTGACAGGTTGCGTTCATGACATATATTAAGTGTTGTTGTTTTCTTGCCAGTAGCATCATAGCACTTACCATTGTGGTTTCTGTGACTGATCCAAAACTGTTGATAAAAATATTGCAAGTAACGTTTACTGGAGGACCTGTGGAATGCAATAAAAATGTTGCAATATACATCGAAACAAAAGTATAGATCCCTCAGCCTCCGTACAATCTGGTACAGATGTGGCTGAAAACAAGTAGAAAGTGAGTTTTCCCAAGAAAAACAGATAAATGTCTACCAAAACAAAAATATTATCATAACAAATTTAATTATCCATAACAACTATTCAGTAATAGTTGTAGCTTCAGTAAAAGTTGTTATATAAATACATAGAATTATATCCTTCTTTTAAGGATTTATGAGAAGCGTTGAGGTCTGGATATAACGATTCCTCTTTATCCACAGTAGCAGCACAGAATACACCATAGCATTGTAAACACCTCTCTCTGCTTTCCTTCTCAACTTCACAGTTGAAAGATTACCTCTGCACACCTATTCCATTCTGTATGCAATGGCATGCCACCGAAATTCCCAGCAAGGGCCACTTTACACACTTACTGCAGTCCACTGAAAACAAGACTTACACAAGCAGCTCTCTCTGCACCTAGTATGGAGATGTCTCCCTTGCAGTAACAAAATATTTTAGTGCTATCTGTTCCGACTTGACACAGCTTTCGTTAGACAGCTATACATAATCTCTTCCCTCCCACTTCCTTTCCCGCTATTTAGCAGTCACTGAAGTGTAGTGCAATGAATAGAGACATAATATTTAATTTGTTATCTATTAGCCTACTGGTTTTTTTAGATGTGATGAAATAAACAGGGGCTTTTAACTGGGGCTTTTAACTGCAACAAAAATCAGTAAATACAAATTAATGTTAAATGACTGAATTTCAGTGATGCAGAAGTTGATACAAGCATTTAATATCAAATTCATTTTTTCCTCTCTTTTCCCATTGCTATTTTTAATCATGTCAGTTTCACTCTATTTCCAAAAAACCCTGGTGTATAGAACATGAACACCTGTGTGAGTTTTTGTCACTGGATCTGAAATTGCTCTACAAAGGACAGAAATATTATTACTTCTTTTGTAAACAAATGTGCAGTTGAAGTAATGTGCCTAGTAACACCTAGTAGCCCAGAACAGTATAACATCAACTTTCTGAGTGTTAGGCCACACACACATCTCAGGAGGCAAATTTGCTCTATCGGGGAAAGAAACCCCACAACTGTAATGTGTGAAATATATGTCCTTTTTATCTTGTAAATATAACTTTCCAAACCCAAACTATTATAAGCCAAAGTCTTCTATTCTTTTTCCAAAGAACCATTTTTTTCCTTTTCCTAAACCACAGATTAGTGAACATCCCAAATACTTTTTCCTTGATGATATTTCTACCAGCTGAGAGCTTGACTATCAACTTTCTCTTAATCTAGGTAATCAGAATCACAAAGCCATTCATGCTGGAAGCCCCTCTGGAGATCACTGAATCTACGCCACCAGCTCAAAGCAGGGTCAGCTACAGCAGAGCACTCAGGACCATGTCCAGTCAGGTTTTGAATATCTCCAAGGATGGAAACTCCACAGGGCAGCGTACTCCAGCGTTCAATGACCCTTACAATAAAAACTTTGTTACTTATGTTTATGTGGAATTTCCCATATTTCAGTTTGTGCATCTTGTCATGTCACCAACACCACTGAGAAGAGTCTGGCCCCATCATCTTGACATCATCCCATGAGATATTCATAAAATTCAGTAAGATCACCCTAAGTCTTCTCTTATCCAGGCTGAACAGTTCCAGTTCTCTCAGCCCCTTCTTGTACATCATACTCTTGAGTCCCTTAATCGCTTTCATGGCCCTTCACTTGACTTGCTCCAGTAGGTCCATGTTTCTCTTGTACTGGTAAACCCAGACCTGGACACAGTACTCCAGATGTGGCCTCACCAGGGCTAAGTTGAGGGGAAGAATTCCCTTCCTTAACCTGCTGGCAACGTTCCTCCTAATGCTGCCCAGGATGCCATTGGGCTTCTTTGCCCACAAGGGTACACTGCTGACTCGAGACTCCCAGGTCCTTTTCAGCAAAGCTGCTTTCCTAGATGTCGGCCCAAGCCTGTACTAGTGCATGGGGTTATTTCTCCAGAGGTTCAAAAGTCAGCACTTCCCTTTGTCGAACTTCAAAAGGCTCCTGTCTCCCATTTCTCCAGTGTCAAGGTCCCTCTGAATGGCTGTGCAACTACCTCGTGTATCAGTCACTTCTCACACTTTGTATCATCTGCAGATTTGCTGTGAGTGCACACTGTCCTGTCATCCAGATCACTAAGGAAGATGTTAAACAGTATTTACCTTGATATCAACCCCTAGGGTAAACCATTAATGAGCTGGACTTTACTGATCACAGTCCTTTGAACCCAGCAGTTCAGCAAGTTTTCAGCCTACATCACTGTCCATTTATATAGCCTATACTTAATCAGTTTGCGTATGACGATGTTATGGGAGTCAGTGTCAAAAGCCTTACTACGGTTGAGATAAACATCGACTGCTCTCTCTGAGAGGATCCTCATTCACCAAACCAGTGATTTCATTGTAGAAGACTATCAGGTTGGTTATGCATGATTTTCCCTTCATAAATCCATGATGATTACTCCCAGTTTCCTTCTTTTGCTTAATAAGTGTGGAAATGGTTTCTAGTATTACTTACTCTAGCACCTTCCCAGGGATCGAGGTGAGGCTGACTGGCCTTTAGTTCCCTGGATCCTCCTTCTTGTCATTCTTGAAGGTATGTGTGGCATTGGCTTTCTTCTGCTCCTCAGGAGCTGCTCCTTCACCAATTACTCTGATTTTTCAAAGATAATTGAGAGTGGCCTTGCCATGGCATTGGCCAACTCCCCCAGCACTTATGGGCACATTCCATCAAGGCTCATGGACCTGTATAGGTCCAATTTGTTAAAGCGATCCCTTCTCTGTCAGGGGAAAGTCTTCCCTGCTTCTTTCACTGCACTTTCATTGCTTTCTCACTGCTCTCAGAGCTTGGGATTCATGAAGACCCATGTCACCAGGAAAGCCTGAGGCAAAGAAGGTACTGAGTACCTCAGCCTTTTCTGTGTCCCTTTCACTTTTTCTTTAATCTCACAGCATTTTCCTGTGAGAGCTGCATATCAGAGCACCATAACTTACAATTTTTCAGTGCCAACAGAACCGAATTATACAAGCTTAGCCATGTTAGGGAAGCTGCTATCACATCGACAACTGCAGAAAAGACATACACTAAACAACTAAATGCTAGAGCACCATATCTTACAACAAAGCAAACGTCACACTTCATTTCTGCATCCAATTGCATAACGTCTGTTACTTTCCCAGATTTTGAGTAGTACGAGAATTCCATAAACATAAATGTTGCCGATGAAACCATTCACACACTCTTCGCTCTCAGAGTTATCTCAAAATGGCTTTACTGGTGAAATATTGCTCCTTTTTTATTTGTTTATAAATATCAAAAGTGCAGTGGGAGCAAATGAGAATAAAAGGTGCTTACCAAGAAATCTTAAGAACTAACCCTTGATCATGTAATTCACAGATTCTGAGCAAAGAGCCCAATTTTCTTTTAAAGTCATGGCTGTTTACAAACCAATGAGGTTTGTAAATGTGCCTAGGAAGTATGAGTGAATTAAACAGAGGAACAGAAGAGTATGAAAGGAAAAAGGCAACTCACTGAGCGCTAAAGTTTGCAACACTTTCATTCTTTTTTTTTCTTTTTTTTTTCTATTGTTGATGTTGTTATTCCAGTAGGGAGGGAGGTTAGTTGTTTTGTATGTCTTAAGTATGCTTTAAAGAGGGTCCATCACACCATTTTTTCCAATGAAATATTTCACATAATCATACTCCTTCTGCAAGATTTGTCTAATCTAATTGTGCTTTTCAAATGAAAGACAAAAACTTCTGTGAAATATAGCTGAGGTCTGTGAAAATAATCTAAAATTCTTCAAAAGCAATGGAAACATTTAATTTGATTTTACTGCCTAAAATAAAATCTCAAGAGAGTTGATGTTACCTCTAAAGAAATTAAGTATATTGTATGATCAAACCCTTTTTTTCCCCTAGTTTTGCTTTTGTCACCTAGACTGCAACAATCTAACAGGCCAAGTGCCTTTCAAGTACATTCGAGATAGTCAAAGTCATTTTTGAGGCATGAGGTAAAATAACGTTTTTCTGGAAAGAAGTTAGGCCAAGAAAGCAGGTAATGTGTGAATCCGCCAGAAATTAAGTGTCCTGACATTATAATGTGCCATTCACATCCTATGATTCGAAGGCACTGAATACTTACAGAAGTAAGTATAATACAGAAACGCCTCAACACTCATCTGATCACCTCTCTGCAAGGAACCCTGAATATCCTATAACTTATTCCTATGGATTTGCTTTGGCGTATTGCCTGATGATTCCTGTACCAAAGGTGTGCAGCTGTGATCTTGTGATCTTGCCACCATCTGGCATCCTTTCCTTGTCAGCTATCAGAGGAGGATGAATGGGAGGGAGTTCCCACGCTGTATAGCAAGTACCGGAAGATGAGTGCTGAGCCTATTCCAGCTGTTAACTCTGTCAGTAGCTTATGCCGAATCTCCTCTGATATTGATAACAGATAGGCTCAAGGTTTTCTTCATCTGGTGAACTCATGTCAAGATTTACTTGTACTCTTGCTCTGGAGATCTTCCTAATTGTCACTAGTCATATCTATATTCCCACATCCATTCAAACTCTGCATTTTTAAGTGTACAGTTTCCAGGCTGAACCTCGCAGCCTTTTACTCTTCACATGAGTTTCAGATTAATGCACAGGTAAAATGTGCATTATAATCATATAAGGAGTTTTAACTTATTCCCAGGTACTTGTCAATTTTCCTTGATACGTGTATTTATTATGTGATTTTGTAAGGCAAGAAAAAATACAGTATGCACATGCATACAGAACTGTGGGCAAAGTAGAAAGGTGTGGGAGCAAAAGTGAGAGGAAATGAAACAGAAACTGCTCATGGAATGAATGTGAAAATATTGGCAGGATATTTACGGATCTGTGAAGAGTCTTATGTCTGAATATTGTGTCCTTCTCTATGTGTAGTGTTTTTTAGTCCACATTCTGACTTTGGCCTATGTGCCAATAGAACAAAGCTTTTCCCATCATCTGGGATGGTATACTTAGTTCTGTAGACAGAGGAGAAAGGTGAACTGAACTTCCCTACTCCCTGTACCACAGGCAGCAGGACAAAGACTAGGACTGTGTGACAAGAGTAAGATTTTTTCACTCTGAGAGTGGGCTAATCCAGTGAACAAGATCAGGTGATAAAGCATGGACACAGCAATCCCACCAAGGACTGGGCATCCCTTCATCTATGGAGTGGCTTAAATGAGGGAGGGGAGGGAAGGAGGAAGACCCATGCACTGACCTAAACATTGGTAATGCAGATTCCAGCACAGCAGGGGAGGGTAGCAGAGCTTGTTGGAGGCTTTTCTTGAATTGCCAGTTCAGGTAAGCTATCAGGAGGCAACTGAGATCTTAACAACCGTTTCTTCTCAACCAACCTGAGCAGCCTTCAACTACCAGGATAGTAGTCAGGCTTCATGAGGCCTGAAACAGAGCTACCCACCATGGAGGGCTCTGCTCACACAGCTGCAGTACTGCGGGTACCTGAATTACCACTTCAAGAGCTTGCCAAACTATCTCTTCATGACCTGCAGGCACATCCCTGTAAGTCAGTCAGCAGAGATGAACTACTGTTGGGACACAGGTCATTAGTCATGGCCATGGTCATTGGACAGGAACAAGTTATTTATCCTTTGAGCTTTCTTTCTGCTCCAGAGTGAGGCAGGCAGAGTAACAGCTAGGAAATTGCTGTCAAAGGCAGCTCAGCCAGTCCTGGGGTCAGGGATCCTGGAAATAGGGCCAGGGAGAGAAAGGAGGCTTTGATGCACCAGGAAAGTTTCTCTGAGGCACAGGGATCCTGTAGCTATTTCTGAAGCAGTGCAGCTTCCACACTTTACAAGAATCTGCCATAATGCATAGTCTAGCCCCTGGTGAGAAAATTCACATGATTTAACGATTTTGCTTGAGCTTCAGGTAAGAAAACAGGACCCAGACCACACGTAGTCTTTATTGCAAATACCTATGCCTTCTCCTCCCTTTCCCTTTCCTTTTGCCCTTTGGGCAAAATCAGTGCCTTCCTCCATTTAAATATCATTTCACTAGAGTGTTAACACCAAGGATATGTGTCACTCACAAGAGGAAAAAGTAATGGCACCAGAAAAACATAGTTACCCTAAGGTGTAAAAATCAAGATGGTATTTCTTGTTGGTGAGTGATGCCTTTCATTTAGTCTTTTTAAGGGATTTTTGTGGAGTGCATCAGCCTGACTCCCTAAGTATAATCATGCCTGTTGAACAGAGAATTTCTTCTTCTTCTTTAGAAGCATTCACCAAAAACCCACTGCACCACAGCCATTATGCCATTATTCATCAATGACAATTGTGCCCATTAAGCAAAAACAAAAACAAAAAACAAAAACAAAAAAATAAACACAATGGTAGAGATCTCAGGGACCTCCGAAATATAGTATATGTATGGTACTTTGCACCAGTTCATTTTGCTGGAAAAATCAGATAAAACCAAATTATTATTCTGCTTCATCAAGCTAAAACCAACATCCACTGAAAGTTCATCTGTCATGTATAATAACTTAGTTTGCTGAGCATACCATCTCTACTGGTAGGAATGTGGCAACAGTTTTGGGCAAGTCCTGGTCCAGCTGAGACTTGGAATAATATTCAGTGGTATCAACACACATTTATGAACAGAATAAAGCTGAGACACAGAGGCATTCAAAGAGACAGAACCACATCTGCAAAGATATGTAGATGTTTAAACTCTTTTTAGGAAACTTATTCCCACTGGTATCAGAGTCCAAATACCACCTAGGATCTGAGGAATATCTTTGAGCAATGCTTTTTATTGCAGTAGTAGCTACACAATGCAGAAGCTATACAACATAGCCTACCCAGAGCAGAGGGAGAGATAAGGCTACACTGAACAGAATCAGTATTATAGACAGACGAGCAGCTTAAATCCTGTTTTTTCTCCAGTTCTGGCTGCCTATTTTCACAAATGCGCATATAGGCACACATACAAATATAAATAAACAAAATGGCATCAAGAGAACCTTTCTCCCAAATGAAAAGTTGCTTCCTTCACTTGGATAACTACAGGAAACATCTGAGCAAAGATCCAGCCTTACATGACCTTAAAATAAAAAGGGCATGTCTAATTAAAAAACTGAAAGCCCTTCTTCAAGAAAATACAATTGAAGACATACAAGACAAATACTCTGGTGACTATCAGACCCAGAATGAAATGTAGAACTCTGAAGTACAGCTAGAGTTATCTATGTATATACTTCAACATAGTCTGAAGTCAAACAGCAAGTAAAGAATTTTTGAAGGGGTATGTGAGGTTTCAGCTGTTAGACCATTGCTGAATGTAATGGGAGTCATGCCGGTAAAATCCTATCAACGCTTCACGGAAGGAGAATCCCTGCTAAGATGCATTTTTTGCGCATTAAAGTGCTTGTGAAAATTGTTGGATTGATGCGCTTCAGGAATGAATGACTTTGTCCATAGACTCAGCACTAGAAGAGGAAGGTAAGTCTCAAACTACAACACTCTGCACTTAGAATTATAGGATAGTCCGTACAACATATTCATTCTTCTTTGCCTCTTTCTGCTAAGGCTGATAACAGAAACATATATTACTGTCAACTCTGGGCTGCAATAGGATATTTGCACACAGGTTATCTAGTAGACACTGCACAAGAAAATTTTTCAGGTACTATTTCATTCCGCTCCCCAAACTAGGAGATCAGAAATGAAAAGCTCTTTAAACAGTTGACATGCTCCTGATTTACCAAGCTAACCTGCAGTAGTCTGTAACGAATATATAGCCATAGCAGTCACAACAGCTTGCATAAACCCACAGGAGCTGGCTTTCACATAGGTAGTTTGAGGGCTGCTACCAGCATAGCTGTATTGGGTTGGAACTCACAAGACCATTAACCTCAGGCATTATAGCTTGTGCTGAGCTCCCTGTCATCTCTATGTGCCATGGAGCATCTCTGAGCAAATTACTTGAAAGCTGGCTCAGATATTTCTACACAGACCTCACACACAAGTCACACTTGTGACTGAGTGCAGCGAATCTCAGAGCTAAAGCCTTGCAAGTGTAAATGAGTCTGAGGAAACAAATTTGAAATCCAGTGAGTTATAAATCTTAGATCCATAAACCTCCCATAGGAACCAGAAACTTCAGCCCAAAGTTACTCTGTACTTAGGTTAGCTTGGAAAATATTCAGATAAATGCTTGAATTCTTCCTATGTCCATCAGATTCGTTTTTTCCCTGAGCTTTCTTTTATATTCTATCAAATCTCTCCATCTCAAGTCATGACAAACATCTCATTGCAAGGCATTTCTTTCTGAAGTCTTCCTTCTTGCAATGTAGTAGAGAAATCGGCAGTATTTGGGGAGATAGAATTGTATGCTTTTAATACAGTATAAAGAGGTGCAGGCACCTGCTTATTGTCTTACCACAAAATAGTGTTCACTGAAAGGACTAAATGGCAAGGAGGAGGCTTTCAGCCTACTGGGAGCTGATATCAGGGACATTCCTTGTACTTGATTCTGAGAAACTGCTCAGTTGCTTTTGCACTGATGAAGACAGAGCTATTTGCTGCTGATCAGCATGTGAACTGCATAATCTGTGCAGACACTCCTTAATATGGTTAAGTAAAAGATGGTATTACCTCTCTAGTCATGAATTCTGCACTCCAGCATAGGGTCAAACTCCTCCTGGGTGATTTTATTTTTAATAAAATTTATGAATTCAGGGTAGCCAGCTCATCTAAGAGACTACATGGAACCACAAGGTAAAAAATGGGCACTGAGAAGAGAAGGAAAAAGGAAAAATATATTTAACGAAAAAAGATAATAATAATATTGAAATTCTGTTGACCAGATCTAGGCTTCATTTTTAGTCAGAATGAACTGTTACAGTCTTGTGCTCTGCATACTTGCCTCAAAAACACTTATTTTCAAAAAAATCCCTAAATGTTGTTTTATTCCTTTTCCTCTTTGTATTTCTTTCTTTGTTCCTTCTCTGTGGATCTGATCTTGCACCACAGATATTCATGGAAGCTCAGTTATAATATCAATAATCACAATGTCAAATACAGAACTTGGTCAATGTCTCTGTCTATGGCCATGGTCTCAGACTATGTTTTAACTCTTTGTTATTCCTCTGAGCCATGGGCATTCTCTTTATTTCACAGTTCTACCAGCCTTTCCTTTAATATCTTCATAATATTCCTTGCTTTACTGACAGAAGGCATATGCAGGCATTCAAGAAAAAGAGCAGTTTACCTGGCTAGCATTACAGACTGGGTTTTGATTTATGACTGCTAGAGAATTATATATCAAATGATATATGGGACACAGATAAACAATGGGATTTACACTAATGGTATGACTTAGGCGTAAGGGCAAATGCCAACAAAACTAGATGGCAGTCTGCAACTGGTCGGTCATATGTTCACCACAACTCACACTAAAAACTTTCCTACTATTTTTAAAACATTTTGGCTATTTGGAGCTTCCTATTTTTGACCTCCTTATAGTTCAAGTCATTTCCATACAAGCTATGTAAAATATAGCTTTGAAATTAATTCTACCCTCCTGACTCAGCTCAATGATCCCATTCTCTATTATGACATATATTTAGCTCAGCCTCCTATCCCCTCCCCTTAACAAATTCTCTTTCCCTCTGGGAACCTCTTGTGCAGTTTCCCACATCCTGAATACAAAGAAGATCTGTATCTTTTAGCTGCAAGTCCTCCTTAAAGCACTTCTCTGTCTCTCTTATCAGCAATTTATCAGCCATCAATTTTTCCTACATATAAAAAGACTGGAGAAATGGGAGAGGGAATGAGAAATCTTCTCCAAACTAGGAAAGCAGCATTTTCTACACTAAAATCAACATCTTATAAACTAATCTTTTTTTTTTCTTTATCTACACCAAATCACCTGTTGTAAGGAAATTATCAACTTTTCGATGAGGGATGCTTATTGTATTACTGAAAGGAGCATGACAAGGCTTTCACATAGGTTCAAGGCTCTACTGTCATGAAGCACATTGCAGGGTCACGGCGTATTGTCCTTTCCAGATTCTATCACTAGTAGTAGTAGTTCTGTGGAGCAGGATTCAACTACAAGGTCATCCAAATGAGACTGCATTCACATTAAGGCCTGAATAAATGTGGCAGAATCTGACCATAATTACTTAGAATTTTGAATAAGTCCACTAAGTTTTTCTTCCATAGAGAAAAGTTAAAATCTGTTTTTAACAGATTGTATGTGCTTTACACCACACAAAACACACCTCAAAACTGTGACAAAATCATCTTTCCCAGGGATATGGAGCCAAAGAGCTGCAAAATTCCCCTAGATGCTTATTTTTAGGATGGCTAGTCTAACCAGACTGACCAAGGGCTTTTAACACCTCAGACTTCTCCATGTGATGAGATATTACTGTCTGGAAGAGAAAATTGCTGCAGTCTGAAACTCTTATGTGGAGTGCCCCCATGTGCATTTCAGTTTAGGCATGTGTATGTGTATGTGTTTATGCATACAAAATAGGCAACATTCACAGCTGGCAAAATACGAGTTTTTCTATATGTATGCTACAGGTTTAGTTCCATACATCTAATTTGCACGCATCTGTCCTACAAAGAGAGATTTTGCTTTAAATTGCAATGTGAGCATTTAAAGCAACATTCACAACAAACTTTTGCTATTATTTTATTTATTATTTAAGATAAATGCTGTGTTTGACCTGATAAACAGCACAAGAAGAAATAACAGTCTTGATAAGGCAGTTTTAGTTCTTGCCTAAGAAGACATAAAGACAGCACACATTGGGAATGTAAACAGTAGAGACAGGTTAACACGAGTATTGATCTGATAAATTTTAATCCTAGGTTTTCCCTGACTAACTGTGTTGGTTTAAGGAAAGCATTTAGCCTCTTCTTAACTGTATTTTCCCAAGTATAAAAGCAAGGGAGATAACACGTAGACATACTCCTGGGGCAGAAGAAGAATGAATTTGTTCATGCAGTGTGTATCAATTGAATATGAATTACTATTCTTTAAGGGAAAGTTCCTACAATTTAGCAAGTCTCAGATGTGCTCAGTTGCTTCTGCACATTCCTGGGATCTGGAGAGATAGAAATTTACAAATAGATATTATTAGTTTTCAGAGGAGAGCATCCTACCACTACTGCACTTCTCCAGGCAGCCAACTGTTTACTACAGCTGATAAAGACCTTAGTCCCATGAGAGGTAGAAGTAGCTGTGGTGTCTGACATTTTGGTGCATAAACACCCAGGTCCTTGTGGAGGAATCCCAAGGACCTTATACAGTCCTTGGGCAGAGCATGATAGCAAGGTACCATTTGCAGATGGAAAATAAGGAGCAATGGGGGGACCCTTCTGAAACCTGCTTCTCAGTAAGGTTTAGGCACCTCGTTCTGGATCCACAGCCCAAAATGTTCTCCTCTGAATAAACACATACAATCTGATTTTGAAAAAGCAAACAGGAATGTCAGTCTTTTCTTCTAAATCAGAGCCATCTTTGCAGCCAGTAACACAAATGTTTAGGAAAGTCAAACAGAAAAAGTCATTTCTAGGATTTTCCATGACCACCTCAGACTGAAGGGATGCAAAGCTTCACCTTCCAGGCCACAGTGCTATGGGTTTCTTGGGTATAGAGGACGGAAAACTGTCTACTGTCTCCTATTCAGAGGTAACTGGATTCATCTTAAAGTACAGCTATCATTACTTTTTAAAATACTTAAAATATGTGAATGGCCTTCAGAGGCACTGAATCCAGTCTACTGAGCAGCCAAGCATTGAGGATACAGCATTTGGGGAAAGAGAGAAGGTGTACTCATGTAAATTTGTAGCTTAATAGTAGGGGCAATTATCAGGAAGAGGGAGAGAAATGCTGGCTCCCAATGTCTGGTCTTATGACTTTTTTCTCTAGCAGTTACACCAGCTACCTCCAACATGTAATGGTTACCACGGTCCAGACTCATGGTTGCCCCCTCCTAGACAATCAACTACATCACAAGGCTAAAAAGCCATATTCTCATTCTATTTTCTGCCTGGTCTAATGATGTTTGAATTCTTTGCTGAAAAATGAGCCACTCAGGATCATTTATAGTCCTTTGGATGCGATACCGAATCCCTTTATGCTGATGAGGAACTGAGCCAAAGATTGACTATATTTATGTAGACTACAGAGTGGCTTATAGACAGGCCACATTTTTTTTTTTTTCAGTTGTTCACAGGTTCACCTTGAGAGGAACCCTATTCCTGTTGAATATAAGGCAGGATCAGAGATACCTAAAGAAAGATAAGTGGAGGGATGCATAGTCAGAGAGTCTATTTGCTTTAGGCACAAGCAAGGTGCTCACCTGAGCCAGGCTGGGGCAGTTCTAGGCGGACTAGGAACAGAACTGAAAGAATCTAGGGAACTTTTAAATAAAGCAGTGAGAAATTTCTGCATTAATAGCAGAGGAATAGCAGATTTCCATGTTTTTTGTCCGAGGACCTATATTCCATCTAAGTCTTGTTTTAAAAGTTTCTATCCTTTATTGGTTTATGGAGCTTTTATATTTCCACTCTTGCCAGTTTTTGACATATAACCATGGCATAAGAAGTAATCAAAGTGTCTTTGTGCCTTTGCAATACCTGAGAATTGCTAGCAGCTGGCATAAATTAGATCAACCATCAGGCTTCTGTAATTTATCCCTTATGAGTAACTGAGTACTCAGCACTCAGTGACTGGTACTTCTCTCTCATGAACAGTACTGCTCAGATCCTGCATGATTCCCAGAATCTGTGCCTTCATATTTCTGTATATATTACATTTTAACCCTGGATTTGGTGTTAATGAGATTGACAGATGACTATCTACATTAGATACTGTGTACCCTTCATCTTTGGGTGTCAGACCCTGCACCATCCTGTTTGTATCACTTTGGAAGCTCTTTTCTTCAAACTGTTAAAATCATCCTTTTTATGAAAGACTGTGAAATGCATTTGGAGTTGAACCATCAGATAAATATTTTCTGATGACTTAATCAGAGATTTATATTCATATTTCCAGAAGAAAAAAAAATATTCTGAATCCGTCTAATATAAAGGCAAGTTTTTGCTTTCTATATACGTATTTCTAGGTACTATAACAGTTAATGTTATAGATTTGTAGCTTAGAAATAGCCTATGTATATTTAGAGTAAATTAAGTGTACATGTTTTATATGTTCTGTATATAAATAGCTTGTTTTCTAAGACAGCCAAAACACAAGGCATTTAATGAGTGACTCCAGGGCATCAGCTCCAACAGTATGAAATATTTAAATCTAAACAGGACACTAGATATGATGAAAATAAAACAAATTAGAACTAGACCAGAACAGTAGTGCCCCCTGCTTTAGTATCAAAAGTCTTTGGATTTGCAGTGGCATTTATTTTTCATAAATTCCCTTAGCAGTTTACGTAGCAGCAGACCAATATTCCATGACAACAGCTAAATCCACTGATATCTCTTAATTAAATCACTGATTCTGAATAAAGACAATACACCAGTATGATAGATCTCATCTCGGTGGCTATTCTTTTAAATAAAAGAAGAGCAGGTGATGGATCCATGGCCTTAAGGCCAAGTGGCATTGTTTGCCCTGTATTCATACTGCTGAGTGCTCACACCCTTCCTGACTTGCTTTAGAGGAAGCTAGCTGCAGGAACCTCAGAAAGAGATCTGAGCAACGAGCAAATGGTTAAGCAGTGTAGATAGTCGGAGGTCTGCTTGAGCTTGCTATCTGGCTCTTATGCAGAAGTCTAGACGTATTCTAACTGCAACCCATGCATCTTCCCTAGCCTCCTGATCGTCTGGAAACGAATCTGAAGTCAAAGAAAGATAGGCAGAAAAATAGGTTCCATAACCATCTTTAGCAGGAATTTTAAAAGAAGCACAGTTGAAAGATTCCTTGCATAATTGCAGTAAAGAGGTACATGCATGAAAATGTGCATGCTTACAGTAGGGCCTGAATATAATTTCCTTGGTTATACTCTTGCAGTTGAAGAAAAATAAATCAAAATCAAGCAAAAACAGTATTCTGCTAGTAAGGCATCCTTGTGTAGCATTAAATTGTGCAGCAAGATATCTGTACTAGCTTCATTTGAAAGTAGCATAAAGCTGCAGGTGTGTTTCAAGGCAGAAACCTAGTCAGCCTCCCCAGTGACAGATGCTTGCGTATCTTAAGCAACTTATGTTTAGGAAGTGTGATGGGAGTGGTCTAGCCACGTCTCAAAACTGGCGAGGTAGTTTCCATCTTCCAACAAGGAATCTTCAGCACGTGGACTGTGAGGTGATTGCACCCATGCCCTATTGATTCCTTGCTACATCCTGCCTCGTCTTGATGAGTTTTGATTCTCTGCTGGATGTGGTTCTTCTGAGCCTCAAACTGAATTGGAAATTACCCTATTTTGAATACTCTTGCTGTGTCTGACTTCACGGCCTGTAGTTGTTAGCTGCTAAAGTGTGGCCTTGCAAAGGCTGTTAACCAATGGAGAATAAAACTCTCCAGGTGCAAAGCCTATCTTATGTGTACTTTTCAACTTGTATTTGTGTTTAGAGATTGTTTTTCCAGCAGGTATTTAAAGTGTCAAGTCTAGATTAATGTAGACATTTGCAGACAAAGCCTCTTTTTAGCACATATATAGAAGCTGGGTTTTGTATATTAAATCTGATGTCATTTATTTCATCCTTAAATGTCATACCATGCTTTACCTTCATGCTTTTTTAAGCACTTCATTGCTAGTCAATTCAGGGGCCAGATAAATAAGCAATGGACATACGGGAAAAAAATGACTCTTGGTGCCAAGGAGTTAAAGTATTAAAGTGCATAAGCCATTTCCTGTAACAGTTGTCAGGCTAATTTTCAGTAAATGACTTAGTCCATGTGTTTATTATTCAAATGTAAACCCACTGACTCGGCATGAAAATGATACTACACTGCTGTAATCACAGAGTAATCTTTTACAACTATAGCTACTGCATACTCAAACCACATCCGTCTAACAAGACTTCACTGAGTTCAGAAACAACAGCTTTTGAGCAAGTTATTTCACAGTAAGTTTTAGGAACTGCATTGCACCATCCAGTGATGAAGGTAACATTAAAGGGCACTGTTGTTGGGTATCTATATATAACTGCATAAAATCAAAATATGCCTTAGCAAATAATGAAATAGTGGTAAAGAATATTCTTAAAACAGAGAATGAAATTCAGTATAGAAGGGAATCACAATCATCTTCACTGTTAACCTTTTCCATGCCAAAGAATAACACAGTTCTGGAGTCCTTAGGGTCAAACTTTCCTACTCTCCATCGAGCGGATGACCACCAATACATTTCTAAATGTATTTGGCCTAAAGGACATAGTAATGTTAATGGATAATTAGTTTTTGGTATTTAACTAGTTCTAGCTTATGTTTAGGTTTTAACTGATTTTAGAAGATGAAGATGTTTAAAAGTGGAAATAATTTAGTCCCCTTGAAGGTCAACAAGTGCTAGGAAATTTTAAATCAAGCTGACTTTCCATCAGCCCCTCATTTCATCTTGTGATTAAGTTGTAGATTATTTCCTTATATTATAGCATTGCACATAGCACTCTTGAGGGAGCCTGAGGTGAATATAATCTGTGATACTATTTCTCCATCTCTGGTTTCTACAAGTTAGAAAACACATCCTTGGCTAGTATTATAACACAGATGCCTTACAATGTCATTTTTTATTTTTGCTGAAGAGAACAAAGTGGGTATTGGGGAAAGTACCAGCCTTCAGTTTGATTTTTTTTATCTTTATAATTAAAAATAAGGACAATAGAATTATTTAGGCAAAAATATATCATACAGGTTCCACTTTTTATTATTTTGCAGCAAACAGAATTAACTGATGTTACAACTGAAGAAGAAATAGCAAATCAACTCATAAAAGACCAATTGACTGTTTGATGTCAATAGAAAGAATCTTAGGACTTAAATTAGTATTGGATTGTAGTCTTCATATTTACATTTAAAAGTATTCTCCTCTGTGCCCTTACATAAATTATTAGGCTATTCAAATTCCATAAAAGATAAATGTAAGATCATTAAATATCTGACAGAAAGTAGTTAAAAGAAAGGCTATTCTGAGAGCTGTCACTCTTGCACTTCTCTCTAGCTATCCATCAGGGGGACAGCATCTCTCAGCATCTGGTAGTGTTGTGTTTGATCACATATTGTGCCAACAAGAACCAGAAATCTGCCCCTTTGTTTTTTCAAATGATCTTATAAGGCAGAAAGACACCAAAATAAAGGATTTTTTTAGTGTACAGCATTGCTGCAAAAAAGCGCTAAGCACTGATTTGTGTTGTTGATGTCTAAACATTTATATTTTCATCTGTTGCTCCTATCTTCTGAATTTTCTAATTCACAAAAGCCAGGTAGTCAAAAGCAGTAACTAATGATGAAATGTATTTATCTGGATAAAACACTGTGTCCCAGTAATATTTTCCTCTCTTTTAAAAATATATGCCTTTATTAAAAAAAATAAATAAATAGCTGCTGTTTTCTAGTAATTCAGAACAATAATGAAAGTATATTTAATTACTGTATAATCAGTGGTATCAAATAATGGGTTCCACTCAGCCGATTTTTCAGAAACATCAGATTTTTTTTCCTGATATTTTAAAATCCCTATAGTGGACTAGGAGAAAGCTATGTAATTAACTGATCTGAAAGAAGAAAATTTAGACAAATGTATGAGTAATGGCCCAACTGCCTTGATCCACAATATCTTTTGTGAAATGTAGGAAAAAAGTATTAACCTAAAACTGTATTTAAAACCAGAGAGCAGATCCATATTTTAAGGAACTCTTCCTTCAGATATCTTTTATGCTTAAAAAAACTTTTGAATATATTGCCTAAAAACACAAAAAGTGCTATAAATTAGGTAATCATTTAACATTTTATCCATCGATACAGTTATACAACTCAGAATATCAGTGTTGTACAATAAACCACATTACCAAAAAAGGTCTCAAATTAACAAGTATCTCTATAAGAAACTGAAATGTTTTGTTTTGGCTGCAATAAAGACAGTGCAAAAAATATAATACTTAATTGCATTCAAGATAAATTCACTAGGAGCTCTCTGGAGCTACACTTATTATTCTTTAAAAGGTAAAAAATATGCAATCTGTAGCAATGGTACTTTCTATTTTTTTAAAGTTTAATGAGACTCAGGCAACCAGACGATGGAGTATGTATCATACTGACTAATAAAAAGGTTCTCTCCTAATAAAGTTTTCACTATTCAAAACTGCATGTCTTAACACTCTAGAACTCTGAGGTACAAAATATCCTGCAGAGGAACATGAGAAAACCTTTAAAAACCTTTGCCACAGGACTGAGAGCTCAGAGAGAGCTCAGAGATGTGAAATTCTGAAAAAATGCTAAAATTATTTATCAATTCACACTGCTGCAGACTACCAACTTACTCTGGTATATGACTTTTTTAAAAAAGTAAAAATAAGAAATGGCATATTAATTGCCATCAAGGGCTCACGGGTGTCATCACGTAGCGACTTCTTGTTGGCAGCACGAACAAACCGCGCGACTTAGAGAGGAGCAGTGTCTGCCAAGCAGTTTAGCGTGTGTCCCGCAGCATCGTGCACACCATCTCTGCTCTAGCCACCTGAGCATCAGATGAACAAAGCTACAAATCTATCTTTTTCTGCCTTTTTCACAAAATGGTTTTAGACATACTCTGGATAGAAATAAAGGAGCTATCTTTATGCTTTCTTGTGTTCAGCTACTGCTACATTTCCTGGTTTTATCTGAGCTACAAAAGATGAAGCAGACTTCTTTTATCGTCCATCAGATATAAGGCATAGGAAGACAAAGTCCTCAATGAATGCTACCTTACTTAATTCAGGGCAACTTCTGCCTTCATTTACATTCTCTAAAACTTCATTAATGCAAGTGCACAAAATGAATGTAAGAGCCTAATGCAATATTATTTACAACAAACTCTTAGCTCCAATCCAGGAACTTACAAAGTACTTTAAAAACTATTTTGAAATTAATACTTTAGCGTCCCCTGACTGAAGCAATGTTTTTCTAAATTATCAACTTTCAGATTGTTGGATCTAAAAGCCACACTAGGTTCCCCCTCACTTTGGCATAATAAGCAGTCGGAAAAGACACTTTGTTCCTAATAATGGAATTCTCACATGTGGAACAGAGGGAAGAAACTGCTCTTTGATCTGAAATTTAATTAAACACTTTTCTCATTGAAATATGAGCTCTTTCTTCCCTATCAGTTGTACTCACTGGTTAAAAATTATTGTTTGTTCCGCTCATATTATCAACTTTCACAGTACAGCTAACAAGGGTCAAAATAGTAAAAAATGCGGTTTTGGTCACCAGTGCCAATAGATTTGAATCCAAATGCAAACTGCTATTGGAAATATTGAAGAAGGAAATTATCACTTTTCAAAGTAAAACTGCATTCTGAGCTTTGAATTGACGTAAAAGAGCCAGATGGAACTGTAGAGCTCTCCAAAAGTTGTAAATATTTTCAATGAAAACTTCTCTCTCAGCTCTTTTGACCCGAACCCACAAGATACCCTGTGCTCACTTCCACGGGGATTTAAAGGATGGCAGCAATGGAAACTTTCTCTGAATAGTAATGCTTAAGAAACAGGGCTCCAGTCCACAGGCTTGTTTGCGTTGGAGTGATTGTGGTGACTCCTCACATCCTCAGTCCAGATTTTGAAAGAAAAAAAACTCAAGTCTTGAAAGGGGTAAGCAGAATATGTTTTATAATTTTACAGCGGTCCTGAGAATTTGATCCTTATCACTTAATCAACATTAGCAGGGTAAAGTCTGCTGTGGGAATACCCAGACTCCTACCTCCCTCTTTTGGGGGGAGAAGGTTTTACTTTCTTCCAGTTGAATGTAAGACTTCATTTAAATACTGCTCTAAAGAAGACTGCACTTTAGCACTGACGTGTTGAGTAAGTGGTCCGTATGGCTTAAATATTTCAGAAACAAGTCATTTCAATTGTATTTAGTGAGGAACCTGGAATCCTCTATAAATTTGGAATTAGTAAGGTCTTCAGAAACAATCTTTAACTGAACATTATTGTCATGTACTGATAAATACGAAAAAAAATCCAAAGCTCTAAACGCTTATTACCTACACTGCTCTCTCAGTTCTTCCCATGAGATAACTGATGTGTGTGAAACTATCACACCAGAGAACTTAAGTTATAGAAAATAGAATCAGAACCCAGAGGTAAAGCCCCCAAACCATAATTTATCCAAAAGGTTAACAATTAATGTATCAGTAGTCTTAAAGAAACTTACCTTTAAAATTTGGTCTGATTCTAGCATCATACCCTGATGTCCTTCCCATCAATTTGTCCAAAAAATCTGAAGGAGACAGGGTCTGTGAGGGGGATTTTCCAGATCTTGAATCATGTTCTTTACAGAAAGTCGTCCTAAATAAATCATTAGCCACCATTAGCTACTGTTTAGCTTGTATCACCTTCAAGCCATGGGGAAATTATAACACTTTAAGTAAAATTTTCTCTTTTCAGTGAATGTAATAATAAATATTTGTATTGAAAAATATTATCATTTTTAATCAGAAAATTGCATTTTAGAAATAAAAGTAAGCTTCAAGTAGTAGGCTAGTTTTGCTATTCAGAAAAACTCAGCTTTAAAAAGAAATTCGCTAGAGCTATAGAACATTAGAAGATTCAATTTACTCTTCATCTTAAAGTGTAAAGCAATCTTACAGGGACTTTGATATCCTATGTCATATCGTTGCTTAATTTACATATGTACTGTTAACACTATACTCTTTAGAAGCCTGATCTAAAGCGGTCTTAAACTTTCAGACAATAGCCTGCAAAATTCACCAAGCAACTGTGAAAATTACTGATTTTGTTAATGTTGGGAAGGATATGGATGGAAAAGTTGTGTTCTTTACAAATGCCACCCAACAAAGATTTAAATTATGCAGGTGAAAGTCTGGATTATTCCCCAACAGCATGAAAAAGATTCCAGAATCAGCCACATCTGACCTTAGCCTTTACCAATGAACTTTAAGTAATAAAAATGATCTTTGTTATCATTTGCTGGTGTTTGTATGCAAGCTCTTAGAATATACCTCTTTTTTTAGATTTTAGGAGCAAGCTTCTCATATGAGCAATTGCAAGCACATTAGATATTATACAGAAGGAGTGTGGGGGTTTCCCTAGGTTGTTCCCCAGGGAAAGGAAATTAGAATGCAATGAACATATTTGGTGTGCAGGGACATGGATTTCATCATAAACTGCATTATATTGATATCTGAATAATCAATCTTATTGTTCTATCTTTCAATACGATCTTTGATCTCTATTAAAAGTAGTTCTATGGTTGTGTCTTCTGCACTACTACTCTGTTTAAATATTTGCCCAACAGGAAGCACTCAGTTCCAGGAGTGTTTCTTGCTCCTTTATTTTAATATTGCTCTGAATATGTGTATGGGCATGTGTGTGCATCTATGTGTAAGTATAAACAAATTAGATATACAGGTGATTAACTGAAATTCAAAGGAAATGTCAGATTCTTTATCCCTTTATAAAAGCATCAGAACTGTTAAAATGCCATGTAAAACTAAAATCTCCTGGTGTGATCCCCCATCATTCAGATTTCATTTACATGAGGGTGGTTGCTTCTTTTTGCTTTTGTCAATGACAACGTGTCATGCCAATATCTTTAATTTTTCACTATTTAATAGAAGATATTTTCCACTTAGAGAGTAAAAATGTTAAGATAATAAAAACTGGAAAACAATCTATTATGCTTGTTTGGGATGATCAAATACAGGTTACTTCTGTTTTCATTTGTAACTGTCTAGTTATGAGTTATGTTGTGATCCTAAACTTGTGAATATAAACACTACTTCACTCTGACACTGTATACACCATTACACATACAAATACACTTTATATATGTACAGGTAGATACACAGTACCATACAATATAGTAATGAAACTCATCTGAAAAAATGTTTTTTAATTAACCCAAATTGTTTGCTTTGTATCACAAAAAGTCAATAATTGAAGTAACATCTTATCAAATTTAAAGAAAAAAAAAGAAAGAAAGAGAAATAACAGTCACATGTACTGACAATTTAAGTGAGCATAAATCCTGATCTGATCCAGGGGGTTCCCAAAATCAGAGGACTAGCTCTCTAATTTCAAATAATTAAATTCCTGACAAAACTGGTTCAATCATTCCCGAAGCTTGAGGAGTAGGGAATCAAAGCAACTTCCTAAATAACCTTCAGTGGGAGCAGAGAGATTAAATTTAATTTCAGAAGAAAAACTGAAGAAAAATGTTTTTAGCTATATTAGTACTCCATGAAAAGGCATGTTTTGGAATCAAAGAAACAGAAAATAGATTACCCAAACTTGAGATTTTTTGTGTTTGTTACCAAGCAACGATGTCTCCGAGTGTAAAAGGGATAGCCTATACAAGACGAACACGAAATACTCTCAGATACAGCAAACAAATGAGGTTAATGTGATGTTGTTTCTTTACAGCTACGGTTTCCAACCCTTTTGAAAAATATCGTCAGATAGAGTCATATCACCTACCTGAAGTGGTTTGTCTCTAAGAAAAATGCAAACAAGGTTGTCAAAATTTTCACTAGCTGCCGGTTCATTCCTCCTGCTTTCTGTGATGATTTGAAAAATATCCCAGAAACGATTCCAGAGAGATGCAAGGAAAAAGTGTGCTGGTGCTGCCTAGATCCCCAAATTCGGCAATAAATTAATTTTCTTGACAATCAGGAAGAGAAGGTCTGGATCTCTACAAACTGGGGGTAGAAGAGAAGTGCCAGTCCTTGGAATCATGGTCAGGTCAAGCCTAGGCTCATCTCCAGCAGCCAGCAGAAAAGAGACAAAGCGTCGGACCTGCTCGTTCCCCTGCCTCGCTTTTACTGGATGAGGGAGGGAAAAAAAAACGAAAATAAAGAGAAAGAAATGGGGGGGGGGGGGGAAGGAAAGGAAAAGGAGAGGAAACCCTACTACCCAAAGAGCATCACGCAAAAGGGAGTAACGCTGAGAGCAGCCTGCTGTCGGTGTGTTTTATTCCCCTTTTGCTTTGAAAATGAGTATTTACAGGTGACGAAGGGGCTACAGGGTTGGCCTTTTACTGGTTTGTTTGTTTGTTTGCTTGTGTTCCCCCGTCCCTGGGCAGCGAGGGGTCCGTGTCGCCGGGGAGCGGGCGGTGCGGGCTGCGGGCAGCCCCGGCGCCTGTGCCGGAATGAGGCAGACGTGATCGCGCCGCGCTATAAATTCAGCGCTCGGACAGCTCCGCGCCGCGCCGCGCCGCGCGCGCTGCTGCGCATGC